>NW_007726684.1:484026-488331 GCF_000696425.1 Galeopterus variegatus | reverse complement strand
TTTCAGAGATTTCCGGATATGCTCCATAAAATATCCTGGATTTAAATGTGGGCAAATATTCTGAATATTAAATGTGGTCAAGTCTTTTTTTTTTTAAACAAATGGAGTAATTAAAATGTGTCTCTGGACCCCAGCTCTGAGGAAGAGAAACTAGACCAATGACATCTCCAGCTTTCCCCTAACCCCCTAAGCCATATGTGGGCCTCTGGGAATTCTATTACCCCCAGAACCTAGGGCTGTTCTAGAGCACCCCATCCTAAGGCTCAGAATGCTCAGTACTCAAAAGGGGCAGAGCTGATTGGATTTTAGCCTAAACAGAAACGTGTGATCCATTGCTGCACAGAGGCCGCCATCTACTGGTGGAAGGAGGTGAGAGCAGCCGGCTCCTGGCATCATCCCCAGAACGGACGAGGAGGAGGGAGAGGAGGAGATTGTTACTGCTATGATATTGAAAGATGCCGACAAGGTTAGCTTTGACAGAAGATACTCAACTCACAGGACAGGTTGCATTCCTGGGAGAAGTGGGTGGGGCAGGAACATACACCAGTGTGGATCTGTGAACACCTGAGCTGCCCAAAGGAGCAGATGACACTCAGCTCCGGCCCCTTGGGCTCAGGGGACATGAGTTCAGTGTTACTTCATCTTCCGAATTTTTCAGAGATTTCCGGATATGCTCCATAAAATATCCTGGATTTAAATGTGGGCAAATATTCTGAATATTAAATGTGGTCAAGTCTTTTTTTTTTTAAACAAATGGAGTAATTAAAATGTGTCTCTGGACCCCAGCTCTGAGGAAGAGAAACTAGACCAATGACATCTCCAGCTTTCCCCTAACCCCCTAAGCCATATGTGGGCCTCTGGGAATTCTATTACCCCCAGAACCTAGGGCTGTTCTAGAGCACCCCATCCTAAGGCTCAGAATGCTCAGTACTCAAAAGGGGCAGAGCTGGTTGGATTTTAGCCTAAACAGAAACGTGTGATCCATTGCTGCACAGAGGCCGCCATCTACTGGTGGAAGGAGGTGAGAGCAGCCGGCTCCTGGCAGCATCCCCAGAAGGGACGAGGAGGAGGGAGAGGAGGAGGGAGAGGAGGAGGGAGAGGAGGAAGAAGGAGGGGGAAGAAAGGGGGAGAGAGGGAGGGAAGAAGGGAAGCCAGGAAGGAACACGTCCAGCCTAGCCAGCCCCTGATGTGGGCAGGAACGCAGCAGCTGGGGACTGAGCCACCTGGGGCACCAAAGATGAGAAGAATCTAAGGAGTCCTGAGTGATATGGAAGTGGGGGAGGTGGGCCCACACCTGCTGCTGGGAGACAAGCACAGGGTGAGCCAGCGAGCATGCATGCACACACATGTCTGTGGCATGTCTGCAGACAGGTACTTTCTGTCTCTGACAAATGACCCATCCTTTTCCCTCAGCTCTCTGACCCCAAGTGAATGCACCTGCTGCCCAGGGTCCCTCTGCAAGCTGGGCTCCAAAGTTCTCCACACTGCTGCTGATCCCCTACCTGTTTTCTAGGAGTACTTGGTCCAGCTGGATGAAAACCTGGCTTGACCCATTGGGCCTGGCATGAACATGTAAAACATGCCTTTTATCAGAAGAAAGTCTCCAGATGATTTGAAACAGTTTATCCAATGCTGGCTCAGGAAGGGCTACAGAGACTTTGAACAGCCAGGGTCTCCAGGAACCACCTCCAGGAGACTAGACACAGGAAGGGCGGTACCAGGCAGAACCCCAAGCCAGCAGGCCCTCCTCAGCCCATGGGGCCATGTGTCTCACAGCTGAGGTGAGCTGAGCTGAGCTAAGCTAGCTCCACCAGCCCCATAGCCCACGGTGCACAGGAGCAACAGAGAAAAGTCTCCCAAGACAGCTCTTAAAACAATGCATTACTGCTTACTATGTTTTAAACTTTCTCTTAGTTTTTTATTGTATATTATTTTTTAGATCCAAAGGGTTTCTTTTCGATTAACTCACTTTATTCTCACAGAACCCCTAGGAGGCACTGCTATGCCCTATTTACAGGTGGATAAACAGAGGCCTGGGGGTGTTAAGTGAAAAGATGTCAGGCCAAAGAGCTGGGCCAGCAGCCTGGGCCTCAGCCGTCAGCACCCCCAGCCGGGAGGTGTCCAGAGTGCACGTACGATCAGAGATCTTTACAGCAGAAAGCACTCTTTGATGCCAGCTGCATCGGCTCCACGGGAAGCAGAGTGTGTTTAAAAGCCAGGATTTCATTCCCCCACCCCCACCTGCACTGAGTTTAACACTCTGCAGTTAAAAACAAAAACAAATAAAAAACTGTGTACATCACAATGACCACATTCCAGGGACTTTACCTACATATATACTGTTAGATAGCCACCCATGGAAGAAGGAATTTTTGTTCTCTCCATTTTCCGATGAGGAATCTGCAACTTAGAGAAGTTAAAGTCACTGGCCTGAGATCACCCAGACAGCAAGTGGCAATTTGGGCTGCAGGGATCTGATCACAATGCCAATGGTCAGAGCCTGCACAAGCCACAAGCTTCATCTACCCTGTCCTCTAGGGCATGATTCAAATGCCAAGACTCCAGCTTTCTAAAACACAGAGCCCATCAGCCCAAGGTCAGGGTTATTACAGTTTACACAACTACAATCACCAAGGAACAACTAGGACAGGGCAGGCAGATTCTGGCAGCTGCTGAGAGAGAGAGAGAGGGCTCAGCATGAATTCCTCCAGATAGCACTATTTGAAACCTTCCCATGATGAAATTAAAAGTGGGCCTTAAGTGATTTATTTTTTCAATCTGTGAATCTAAACAAATGATCTCCCTTCTAGGTACATCTATCATATGATCTCCTTCGCAGCTGTGAAAAAATGCTATTAGTGCTTTCAAAGCAGTTTTATCACAGATTAAAGAAGCCTAGAAAAAAATTGGCAACCAGAGACAGCCATATGCCTACTTGACCTAGGACCGTAAACCTGTTGTTCATTCCAGAGAGGGGATTACCGCATTACTTTTAGTAAGTTGCTTTTCATATGGAAATTTCTTTTCATAGTAAAGATCTGTCTTTAATAGCATCATCCTAAAAACATGCCTATTTTTTAATTCCCTGATCATGGACATATAGATTTTTATAGTGTCTGCAAGCATACATTAATGTTAATTTCACCAGTCTCCTTTGTATTTTGTTAATGTCACAATCTGCTGTAAAACCTTGCCAAGTTTCTTAACTGTCATGTTAATTCCAAGACCTATTCTGCACTCTTTGACATTTCAGGACAGAACAAGGCAGTAAAAATAGATTAGAAACAGCTTATAAGTATTATAAAATCTAGAACTTTACAGATGGTGGAATTAGGCCTGCTGAATGGAAATTTAGCAACTCTGAACACAATAATATTAGAAAAGCCTATTCATTTCTAAGGTAAATATTTGGAAGGGGTTGTGTCATGGTGGCTAGGGGAGTGTGGGGAAACGTATCAGATGCAACAGAATTCTATTTTTTTAAGCAACTGACTGGATGCATATACCATACCCTGAAGAGTTTCTGGTTTCAAAGGTTTTCTCTACCGTACAAATAAAGGGTACATAGTAAGAGCTTGATTTTATTCATGGTCAGTTCAAAGATCACACAAATTATTTCACTCGAGGGATTTGACTGCATTTTCTTAAGTTAAAGCGAAGCATTACTGTACTTCGATATTAAATGACACTACCACATGCTAAGAAATTTGCGACTGGACAGGAAATTAGACACTGTTTTCTTAAACTGATTGCTAAAGAATGCACACTGTTTAAACGCGCACTATCCATTTCAAAGGGAAGCATTGGCTGATTTCAGGAAGTTTAAAATCAGTTCATGGAGAAACAGGACAAAGTTAGGGTTAAATGTGTTTTTCTTCCCCCCCAAAGGGAAACTATTTCTTAAAAAAAAAAAAAAGAAAGAAAAGAAAAAGAAAAAAACTTGCCCCTTTTTCTTTAAGGACTTATTATTTCCATCATCCTTGTTGAGTTGTTGATGAATGGTTCCCATCCCTGGCCAAGCCCCACCCTCTCCTTTTTCTAAGCTCTTTCCCCATTATTTGCTCAGTCTTTTTCCCACAGCCCTGACCAGCCGTCAGGGCGGCTTAAATACAACACAGTATTAACATGGGGAAATGGCTTTCAGTTCCCAATTGATCTCCTAATACGTTATGTTGAAATGATAATTGGTACACTCTTCACTGAGAAATAAGACAGAAAAACTACTTCTCAGTCACCGTAAGGTATTATCTTAGTTCATGCATTCAGAACTAACAGATACATTAAAAAAAAAAAAAAAAAAAAAAA
>NW_007726684.1:447280-483026 GCF_000696425.1 Galeopterus variegatus | reverse complement strand
AAAAAAAAAAAAAAAAAAAAAAAAAAAAAAAAAAAAACTATCCCCCCATCTGCGGGAGAGACTGCAGTCCGCAATTCTTTTCAGCTGACATAATCCAGATTGATTCGTTCAGCAGATAAAATTCAGGCCACTTCTGCCCTTTATGGGAGCAACATAATACCAGTCTTTATTCAGTAACAATGTAACATAATGGGATCGGAATGTGCAAAATGACTGTTCTTAAATTACTGCGCCTCACAAGGGCCCAACACAAGCTGGGGCTTAATGTAAAAAATCATTAGGCACAGATTACTAAAGTGCTCCTGCATTAAGGAGGTCAAACCGAGCCTGTTTATGGCATTTTTCAGGGCAGAAACTCTTTGCTAATATCTTGATGATGACTGTGTTCTGGGGGGCCTATCCCGGCACCCACAGCTCAGCACTCTGGCTTCACGGGAGAGCCACTGCGGGAGGGAGGGCAGAGGACAGGAGGAGACAGGGGAAGGAAATGGGGTCGGGAGCGACTCCACACAATCACAAGCCGATTTGGGGAAAGTTTGGTGCATCAGATAATCTAAGCTCTGAGACATTAAACTATGCTAATTGCAAGGTCTTCAGGGGTTGGTTATTAAAACACATAGAAGATTTGGAAAATAAAGAAATGCACAAAGAATGAAGAATAACCTCCCATCATCTCAATACCTAGAAAGGACCCCTGGGCATTCTGAATGTAAATTCATAAATTCACCCCACCGTTTTTTTGTTTGTTTTTTTTTGCTATGCATACTTATACAGTAGTATGTTTTTATAAAATTTATGTTTCAAATACAGCTATTTGCTAAATGTTACAGGTACTGTCAATATTTCTCCATGTTATTAGTTATTCCTCTACAATATAATTTTAGGGCTACGTGGTGTTCTCTCATGTGGAGTCACCTCATGTAACTTTTCATCCTTATTCTTGGGCGTGTAAGAATAAATTTCTGTTTCCTCCATTATAAAGGATGTGTCAATTAACATCCGTACACAAAAATCTTTTCCCCGCATATCCAAATTTTTTTGGATAAATTCCTAGAAGCAAAACTGCTGCCATGTGGAGTCACCTCATGTAACTTTTCATCCTTATTCTTGGGCGTGTAAGAATAAATTTCTAAGTTTCCTCCATTATAAAGGATGTGTCAATTAACATCCATACACAAAAATCTTTTCCCCGCATATCCAAATTTTTTGGATAAATTCCTAGAAGCAAAACTGCTGGGTGAAAGAGAATGTGCATTTACATATTTCTTCTTTAGCCTCTAGAAAGCTTGCACCCAGTTGTGCCCCAGGGTTTGCAGCACTACAGATTTCCAGGGATGGGCAGGAACCCACCACACCCCCTTCACCCTTTGCTGACACCGTGAAGACTTCTTGAACGTTGCTTTGCATCTGCTGACTTCCATCGTGCAAGGCTATCAGGTCCACTATTGGATTCCACACACTCACACAAAAATCTATCATTAAGAGAAAGATTAAATTAAGAAAGGCAGTCGATGTAGGCTCTTACAAACCTAAGGTTGCCTAAGCATATTCTAGAAAACAGGACAAAACAGCAGAAAAGATTTTGCTTGAATTGAAATGATTTTTTTCAACGTACAAGTCCCAGCCTCATGCAATTTAATTTTTGAATGTGAGAGCATTGCTGGTCTCTTATCTTGTTTAAATAGAAGACTTCCAAAATTCCAATCATTGAATCATCGGGTGGCCTCTGAGATGATGCAGTTACTCTTCGGAACACTGGGCTCACGTCTGAAGTGGGGCTTGTGTTTGGTCAATGTTTGCACTGAATGAAGCAGGCACTGTGTGTGTATGCACAGGGCTGCCCGAGTGCATGCATGAGGCAGAGATTTTGTGTATGTATAAGTACACACATGCACATAAATATATTTATCTACAAAATGAACATCGCCATTGTGGCCTCATCATTGAAACTCACACCATCTGAAATATTTGCATGTGATTACTGGCCTCCACTGTCAATCATGACGGCACAAATCCAATACTCAGGCCATATGGCCTTGAAACTTTCAATCGATAGGAACCTTTTAAAGCTGAAGCTTCAAAAAGTTGTATCAAATATATATTCAATGAGAAGAAGGTTAATTGAATAATTGATTACCCAGTAACAATTAAGTGTTCTTCAGATATCTTTGGGAAATCGTGAAATATAGTAGTGATAGATATTTATTAGTTTATCAGTTATTACTGCATTATATATTTATTTTTAGGCCCCAAGTCAATTGCCTTCATTTATATATTTTAACATCAGTGTCCCCAGGGTGAAATGATACATATATTTTTACTACCACACCACGGGGGAGATGGCAGGATGGAGAGAAATCCATGTGAACCAGAGTTGTCAACATCGACGCATTTTCCAGCATGAGAAACAGCTTCTTTGTGACAGCTCATAGGAACAATAGTCAAACAATGCCTCTCAGAAAGGTGCTGCTCCAATATGTGGTCATTTTTGCAGAAAAAGCAGGGGTGTGGGGACCATGTACTACAATGGCTCTGAAGCATTAGCATCATGTGGGTCTTCCTTCTGCTTGGTTTCCCTTCAAAAGTCACCAGATCTATTATGCACTCCAGAGGTGCAAAATAAAAAACAAAAAAACCCCACAACAATCACGTCTCCACTGAGAAGTAGAGTGACCAGTCTGTCACTACCATTTGTTAACAAATTCCTTAGATTTGTCATCTGTAGCTTTTCCAAAGGAGGTATAGATGGAGCTCTATGAACCATTGATAATCTATCAGAGGATCACAACAGACACACACACACCCCTCTGTGTCAACTATGGCGGGAGAGGGGTGGGCAGCAAGGGTTGAATCTGATTCTACACTGCAGACATTTGAGTCCAGGTGCTCATTCTGTAGACCACACTTACATGCATCAGCACCGGCTTTGCCCGAAAGCTCAGAGGAGCTTACCTGGTATCAAGGATCTCTGAAAAACCGCCATGCAAATGGTAAAATTAGATTTCCTGGCACCAAAGCCTCAACATGTGTAACAGACACACCTAAGAGACGACTAACTGTCTGGACATAGGAACCTGTTCCAAACTTAAGTGAAAACTAACGTTTACTGAAGTACTTACCAACCAGGCTAAACGCTAAGCATATTCTGCATCTCTATATATTTCCCTGTTCATCCATTCAAGAAATATGTACTGAACCTCTTCTGTGGGCTGGACACTGTGGTACCCAGAGGGACAAAGAGGTAAACAGGACAGATATGATCTCTGACTGCTTGGAGTTTTCAGTTTGGTGGGAGAGTCAGACCAGAAAAATGATGAAGAAACTGAACACAGGCAATTTTTAATAACTGCAAAGAAGTGAGTAAGGGACTGAGAGAGGGGATAACAGAACGATAAACCATTTTTAAGTGAATGGTCAGAAATGGTCTCTTTGAGAACTTGCTATTTCAAGTGAGACCTAAATAATGAGAAGGAGTTGGCCATGCAAAGCCGGGCATGTGGTGTGTGCGTGCATGTGTGTGCTAGGGTAGGGGGAGAGGTGGTCTGTTATTCCAGGCAGTGAAAACTGCATATTCAAAGACCCTGAGGTATCATCAAAACGCTGGAAATGTTTAAAGATCAGAGAAAAGATTTATGTGGCTAGAGCAGACTGTGAGAAACAAGGTCGAAAGTTGGGCAGGGACTTGATCGTTCCAGGCTTTGTACCCAAGGGGGGCTTGGGTTTAAATCCAAAGGGGATAAAAAGCCAGTAAAGGGTGTTAAACAAGAGGATATATGGTCTGACTTACGTCTTTAGAAGCTCACCGTAGCTGGAAAATATAACAAGGTTTGGACTAAGGTCTGTTAGATCAGTTAAGCATAGTCCAGGTAAGAGATGATGGTCACCCACACTGATAGGGTAAAGACAGAAGGAAAGAGGGATTCTGGATTTCTCTCTGTGATAGAATTAACAGGCCTTTCTGATGGATTGGATGGGAATACTGAGGGAAAGAAGAAATGGAGAATAACTTGATATCGTGAGATGTCCGAGTGGAAAAGTCAGAAGGAATGCTTAGAAGAAATTCCAGAGGAGAGAAGTGGGCTGCAAGCTCATGTCTGTGAGTCATCACCAGAAGAGAGGCGTGAAACTGTGGTGAGATCTCCCAGGAGGGGAGCACGGAGGGGAGGGAAGAGGAAGCAGGACTGAGCCCCAGGGAGCCCCAAGAGGGCAAATAGAGAAGGAAGAGTGGGCCAAAAAGACCAAGAAGAAGGAGTCAGAGAATTAGAAAGAAAACCGAGAGAGGGATGTCACAGAAGCCAGGAGAGAGGTGGCATCAGCAGACTGCTTGTGGCCCCCCTGGACATCACTGCTTTCTCGGTGGCCTCCCTGGAACCTTGCCGGAACCTTTGGACTGTTGGATTCCATAGAGTGATTCACTCTTTGAGGTAGGTTCTGTTCTCGTGGTCATGGTCATTACCCAGCGGTAAATACTAAAGCTCAGCGGGGCGGTGACGAGCCTGACAGCGCGTCGCAGCACGAACACACACGGCGCCCTCTCCTGAGCTCTTGCCCTCTCTGTTACACGTTTCCTGCTCCCTAAATCATTCCCAGATTCGGGGGTCTAATCTGCCAAGTGTGGCCAAGACATGCCACTGCGAGAACTGAGGAACATAGTTTGAGTATCTTTCTGCCTTTTTAACACCAGCATTGTCACCATCTGTGTATCATTCTGATGAAATCCTTACCCTGCTGCCTCCTTCCACAGCCACTGCACAAGGGCCAGCAACAGCCTAGTTGTGAATTAACTGCAGGAGAAGGAGGCTTTGTGAAGTAGATAAGCTAAAGGAAAGAAAGGCCTTCAAAATGGGCCTCAGTTTCCAATGGGGCCATGAGCCCACCCTTCCAGCCTCACCTGCCATTTTCATGGTTCCAGCCAATCCTGTCTGGAGCAGAAGCATTAGAACGAGGTCCTCCGAGTCCAGGGACATCTAATGACGTGAAGACAGTGCAGTGTGCTCCCACCAAGGGGCTAACAAAAAGCACGCTGGAGTTTTAATAATGTGTTAATGTGATTTAAAAATCCTAAATTAATTTATTTTCTTATGCTAGAAAATAGCCCAGCACTGCCATATTGCAATTGCAATATGTGCTCAGAAGAGCAGTCTGATAAAATTCATTAGAAAAGAATTAAATTCATCGTATAAAACGCAGTCGTTTTATTTTAAGGAGCTCCCATTTCAGAAGACCACGCAATTGTTCCTTTGAGGAATACCCAGTACAGTACTGGAGAGAAACCCCAGAGTCGTCCCCACCATGTTGCAGCAAAGAGGACTTGCCTCGTTTTTGAGCCTTCCCACATACCTTCAGATGTCAGTGAAAGTGGAATCTTTAGCTGACCAGAGAAAAGGACACCAAAGGCAAAAGGAAATCCTTGCTAGACTCTTCTCTTAGATGAAGCTGTAAAACACTAGTTTTTGAGACAAACCCTCCCCATCTTCGGAAGCTCAACGCCGCCCTCTTTGGGCCTCCCCGGCCACGCCCCTTCCCACCATCCTTCTGACTTTATCCTCCAGTGTCTCAGAGAGCAATATGATGTATGTGCTTTAGTTCCTTTTCCCGAGTAGACTGCAAACTCCCTTCAGGAGAGGGCCGACTTCACTCTGAGTTCCCCCAACCCTTCCCTCCATGACTGGCAGCTCCCTGTACCCATGGGCATGTCACATTCTCAGTATGGCGCTCCTCTTGCAGGTGTCTGCACTTGGGGGCCACTTTCCTTGTCCATATCCACAAACAGAAATGGGCAGAGCCCTCTGAGGAGACAATTTAAGATTAAACTACCAGCATTATATCAGCATTACCCCATGCCTTCTGTCACTGAATCTTTCAAAATCTAACTACACCTGACCCTTTAAGTGATGGTTTTAATCCACCTTGCAAAAAGAAGAAAACCTAGGAATTTTAATTCATGTGAAGTTTATTTAACCAGCAACTGAATGCTAACAGCTGCCAAGTTGAATGTCCTGTGTGAGCCCTTGCAACTTGCTAGATGTGCCTAGTGCTGAAGTCCCTGGAAACGGAGTGTTTAGTTGCAGGAGCACAGCCAGGGGCCGGGGCCACTCCCCACCTGCTCATGCTGTAGGCGATGGCTGGAGGGATTTGGCAGCAGAATAAATGTTTCTGCAATTTTATCTCTGAATTCTGCTTGTGGATAAAAATGTTGGTGCTCTAAGCACAGCATCCTTGCCCAGCTTTGGGGGCAGACAAAGATGAAATGCGAAAGAGGTGGCCACTTGGGCTCAGCAGGACCTGTCTTAAGACTGACTCTCAAGTGCACCTGAGCCATGGCTTTCGTTCAGAGTGCTGGGCTCCTATTCCTCATGCAGAGAAAACCAAGCCTCAGTCAGCACGACCACAACACTGTGACCCATTACAGCGACAGTCCCCCTGTTGAAGAAACTGGAGGCCAAGGCAGCCACTGCCCACCCAGGGAAGCAGGAAGACCCTTCTGCTTTCACCGTGATTTCATCACATAAGCAGTGTCAGTCATGGAAAACCTTTGCGTGCGAGCACCCTACATTTTTTAGTCTTTAGCAACCACAAATGTTGAGTCTGGCTGCTTTTTGCTATAGCAAACTCCAACGCCACCTTTTGGTTTCCATGAGTGACTGGGGATGGGGTGAATATGGTGGGGGGGGGGGGTGAGACGTGAAGGGACCCAAGCGGGAAGATGATCAGAGAATCACACTTTTTTCTAAGCCCTAATGAATGTTCCAGATTTTGTGACAACCCCCAAACTGCCCACCTAGGAACATGATGACTACTGCACCTGCCTGACACAACTGTTGGACACTCCCTACTGAAGGGCGAGCTCTCCATCCTCTGGACCCCACACAGCCTGGGCCCAGCCCTTGGCTCACACCTGCTACCAGGTAGCAGTGAGGGAGACTTCTCCTCAAGCCTGATTGTTTCCAGTGGGGCCTCAGCCACAGGAAGGGGAGGATCTCAAGACCTTCAGTGAGCTGAGAACTCCACGGCCTCCAGTGACTTGCTTGTGAGAACTGGAGAGCTAAGGAACAGCTCCTCAAGCATGAAGACTACAGTTGCCTGAAGGTAGCACGAAAGCATTCAGGGTGATTCTGGCTTCTTACAGGGGCAAGAGTCCTCAGTTCCTGAAAACTCCAGAGAAGAACCAGCAGCAAGTGGCCAAGCAGCCTCAGCCTTTGCAAACTCTCCTGTGCACCAGGTGGGGCCCTTTTCACTCTGTGTCTCAGTGCCCCGCCTGCACTGGTGTGTAATGGAGGCAGGCTGGGTATGAGGCGGACCCTGGAGAAGGAGAGAGCTATGCCTCCCTAAAGACAACAGCCCCCACCCACTTCTGTCACTTGTCCTGGATATTCCACTTCTTCCAGAGAACTTGGAAACCTGGATTTGTAAGTAAAAATCTCACAGTTTTTAGACTGTTGGCAACTAATTGAAAACAAAAGTGTAAATACCACACGAGCCAAGCAAAACACATCTGTGAGCTGAATCCAGCCACCAGGCCACCCTTAAAGTTCTATTCATCCTGCTTGGGTGTCACAGAGGCCCCATCATGCCCTCCACAGCCCGTGTCAGCTTTGCTCACCCCAAGTGCATAGAAGCAAGAAGAAGGCAGACCGCATCCAGGGCAATGTGCGGTCCATGGCCAGCAGCTGGAGCATGCCTCAGGAGCTGGCCAGAAATGCACAATCTTAGACACTTCTACAGACCCACTGAGTCAGAATCAGCATCATAACAAACAAGATCCCCGGTGATTTGTTTGCACACTAGACTTTGAGAAACACTCATCTAAGGCCAAGTAAGACATGATGTTGAAAGCAGTGAAACCCTCTCTCGTCTCCAGCAGACACAAAAGCCCAGACCCAGCACCTTCCTTCATGTTAAATCTTTCCCACCCAACCTTACTAGACTAGAAACAGACACAGCTCAGTCCTGGAAGAGAGGCTTCGAGAGTAAATGCAGTGCTTTCACTCTGTTCACTGCTTTGTGTGGTCACTTCCATTGCCAGACAGGGAGCAAGACATGGGTTTCCAGAATAATCCTCCTCTGGCTCCCACCACTGCAGGAGACTTCACACCCATGGAGATGGCCCAAGCCCACAGCTCAGATAAAAGTCAAGCAGCCAGAACAAGGCCCCTCAGCTCAAATCACCCAGACAGGGATCCCAGGAGAATTCTCTTTGGAGATCAGCCTTCCATAAAACAAGAAGTTTCATGCTGCTGACTCCAGACCCTGGAGAAGGCACAACACAGTAAAGGGGCCAAAGATTGGTGGTGAGTCTTACAGAATGACTGCACTCCTCTGCGCCTTAGAAAAGCACCACCCGGCATCTACGGGGGCCCGAGGATGGCTGCAGACAAGTGCGCCTCCTTCTCGGTTCTGCTTCCCTGACTCTCCCCAAATCCCCAGGCCTCGTCAGCAGAGACACATCTATCGATAATTACAGAATACACAGCTTTGGGGGCATTTCCCTTCCGTTCACGACATTTACTGGTGTCAGTCTGAGCATAAATACAATTAGATTTGAGAGTTCTATTACAAAAACCAATAAAGCGGGCCTCAGTAGAGATTCTAAAATTACTTAACTTTTCTTTAGAAAAATATTAAAACAGTATTATCACATCAATGAGAAGAAAAGACAGAAGATAATAAAGTTATGTTAAACCTCCCTGTATTTACTCATGTGTGAAACAGTTATGTCTGGTCACATAATTGCAATGGTTCTGAGAAATATTTCATATTTTATAATGAACATTAAAAGAGTTTGTGGATCATTACTTTATATGAGTTCCAAAGTTATTACATAAAACCCAATAGGAATGGTTATAAATTATCAGATCCTCCGGCCTGGCCTTGGTAAACATAACATGAAGACTGAGACATTTCAGGAGAGAAGATTCATGAGAAGAGGTAAAATTCTTCCTGCATTTTAAAGGGAAGAGAAGACCAGAGTACTTGTAACCAGCTCTTAACATTTTTGTTTCTGTTTCACAGAAATTCTATTGAACCACTAGCTTAAGCCACACACACAAAAACCTTCCTTTAGAACAAAAGAGAACCTGCTTTCAGACACTTTCTCTTCTTTCTGTCTTTCATTATCCTATCTGTGGCCCTACGGTCCTTGCAAAATTCTTGAACTTTTCAGCACAGCATGAGTTTAAAATACTGTACTTAGCAGGCTCACATGATCACCAACAATTATTTATTTTCAAAAGGAGATCCTCTCTTTGAAATCTGAAAATACAGCATTTTTACAGAAACTGGATGGTTGATAGCATTCCGAGAAATTTTTCTTTTTTGGTCTGCAGAATAAGTTGGCAGACAGTATTTTAATTAAAAACGATCATTTGTGAATCACAGTTAAGGGTGAAATGGGTGCTATTCTATGTACTTGTGCTTATTCTGTTTTTGAAATCACAGCATTTTATTTTGTTCTGAGAAGTCACACCTGGGGCTTCCTCCCCCCTGCCCCCGCCCCTTCCTACTAGGTGAAAGAGTTAAGTATCAGGAGAAGAGCAGCCGGATGAACAGAGTTAAGGACTAGAGAGGTTAAGTCAAATTTCATGTCAGTATCTAAGAGATGCAGATCCAAACTGGCCCTTTGGAGATGCTGCAAATTGGAGAGGCCCCAGGAAGCAAATAAGGCAACATTCGCTTCCTGGTTGTAAGAAATGCAGACTCTTCCCTCACCTATGTCCAAAGCAGTGCTGTTCTCTGTACCTGTGGGGTGAAGGTGGGCACCAGCCTTCTGGCACCCAGCACATGTGAGGCTCCTGTACCTGACAGCTTCCCACTTCACCCTGGGCCCCCCTTTAGATGGAGCAGCTGTTAGTGAGGCTTTCTCAGCAAACAGATGTCTTTTGGAGAATTTAAAGCTCTGAGTTGGAGGCCAGATTCTGACTGTACTTTGAATTATGTCTGCCTCGATGATTACACAGTCAATCACATATATTTTAGACATCAATATTATCTTGAAATATTCTCGAGTGCTCCATGCTATTTATATGCTCCAGTTCTCTCCTTTGCTGCTTTTCTGACAGTATGCTCCAGCTTACCAAAGTTGCTGACTGCTTGCAGATCATTTTAATAAATATTTTTATTAGGAGGGTTTTGCTATTTTATTCTAAGTGATTTCTCTCTGAATTCAACAGAGACCAATGTTCTTGGAACATCTACCAACCTTCCTAATCTGCTGGGATGGAGAAGTTACCATTGTCAGTATTTGTTAAGAAGAGACAATGTCATGTGTTGCTTCTTTCCACAGATAACAAGTTTTACCAACAACAAAAGGAAGATTATAAAGATGCCAACTAAAAATGTGGGAGAAAAATCTCTCTGTTTGTTTACAGAAATGCTAATTCTGCTAAAATCTGACATTTTGATGTAATGCAAGGCCACAGGTGGGGGGAGAAAAGAATACTCAAGCAAAGTGGGGAAAAAAGAACAGCTGTTTTCAGGACTGAAAGAGTAACACCAAGAGGGTAGAAATATTTCTGGGTGTTTCAACACATTTAACATTAGGTCAAGTTTAGGAAAAATGTCACATTATAAAGCAAGCCAGGCAATTAGATTCAATGACAATGTTCTTACTTTCAGACAGGGTCATGGCTCTATCCGCTAACACTAATCTATTGATCATCTTGTCCTCGTTTCTAGATCATCCTTTTGAAGTATTTTTGCAATGTCCTCTAGGTGGTGCTAACACTGCATAGCTTCAGCATTTCGGCACAATGAAAACATTAATTTGCTATGAGATAATTTTTGACGTAAATGTAAAATGGTGCCCATTCGAACTCAGTAATGAAGCATGGTGCATTTCTGCAGCTCCTAATTTGACTAGTTAAATGACTCCATTACGTGTCTAACAGACAGAAGCAAATAATTTCTGGTCAGTTGATGTTCACTTATCCGTATCATTTTGCCCTGAAAATAAAGTCTCTAATCTACAATTCCTTTGTCTTAGTTTTTTTTTTTTTTTTTGGTTAAGATTATTAAAGCAAATATACCTAAATAATTCAGATTAAACCAGTGCAAACTAACAATCAAAACATCAGAGAGCATGGGCAAATCAAATATATATAATAGGAGAGGAGGAAAACCAGACAGTCCCTCCTAAATTACTCCAACCTTTGCCCCTGTCACTAGATCTGGGGGGTGAGGATGAGTCTTGGGCTTCAAAAGAACAAGAGCCCATCTTTCAAGTCCATTGTCTTTCCGTGGCCAAAAAAAGGGCTGCTGGCTTTTCCCTTTTTCACTTCGCCACACAACTTTGGGGATGTTTGAACAATTTTTCAGCAGGATGCATCTCACTATAACAAAAAATGCTGCTTTAATAAATATCAAGTGATGAATAATTTTGCCCAAAGGGGAAAAAATGGTTAATATTGAATCTTAATGTTCCTCATCTAAATGCTTTTTTCTTCCTGCTAAAAACAAGCTTAGAATTAAAGCGTATCAGTTTACACATATTGCATGCATATTAGTGAGACACAGCTGTGTATGTCCCCCTCTTAAGAGCCATATGATTAAGTTATGGGATATCATATAATCCAAACTCTTTTTCTATTGGTCACCTTTCACAGACAAAAGCTTTTTAGTTTTAGGTCTATTAAATGACAGAATGTCCGATTCTGTAAATGTGCAAGTAATTATTATGAAGCACCTGTGACTCTTATTTTCACTTACAAAGTCCATCTATAAATTGCTTTTGGAACAGCACTCGGAGGCTGACAGAGGACTGTGCTCCCTGTCCGGGGCAGCTGTCGGTTGCTCAGTGAGGTGGATCAAGATTTGGGGTCCCAGTCAGGATCTTTGTTGAACTATGGAATAACAGACCCTAGCCATCCCATCCATAACCCTGAGGCAAAGGGACAGTGGTCTCTTTCAGCAGAGAAACAGTGGTTGGGGGTGAAGAAGAAGACTCCAAAGTTCAGAGGGAGCCCTGTGCCCATCCACTTCTCATTGGTGTGTCTGGAGCGTATCATCAATTAGGTCTGCACCAAGCAATCGGTTTTAAAAAGATGACATGTGAACTGAAAAAACCAGCTTAAATGATCTTCATTTTTCCCCAAAGTAACATGCTATTTGACCCAATTAAATGCACTTTTTGAAAACTGACTCAAGTGTGTGTATACACTGCTTTACCAGGCTGTAAATTTTCAAATCCCTCTGCGTGTGCACGTTTTAGCCATTTCCGTGTTAGGGATGAGGGACACTGAACACAAACCGTGTGCCTTTTGAGGTGAAACAATGTCAAAAGGACTATTTATGACTCATACTTTGTTGAAATTTTTGGCTGATGTCGTTTCTGCAACTCGATCCCAGGAAGTTGCTCTCCTATGTGAGCCCACCAGCTTGCACCAGAGGGGCCGCAGCCCACCCCTTCTGCTGCCCCCGACACACAGGCCCTGTGATAGCCATCGGTGCCAGGCTCTTCAGTGTTATGTAGGTCGAGCGGCCTGTGGGTTTACAGGAAGGATTTGGGCTTTTGATTTGGTGTAGAATTTACAACCTGAGAGTGATGTTTCAGCACACAGATCTGGGTTGCGTGTGCTGGAAAATGAAACGAGGTCAAGCTGGGATGGAGCAGAGCATCGACAGAGGCTTCCACGGGGCCTCGGGTCAGGGGCTCCAAACCTCTCCCTGTGGCCCACCCCCTTACAGGGGCCCCTGCTGCTCCGAGCATCTGCAAACGAGTGCTGTGTACCTTCCACAGGTCAGCCCTTTAGTCTGTGTCCTGGGAACAGGAAAAGGAAGCAAATTCCATTTGAGGATGAGCCCACAATACATCTAGCCTGACGGTGAAAGAGCCACCGGAGTACAGAAACCCATCCATCAGGCATGCAGGAAAATCAGAGACACTGCAAAGAACGAAAGGGAAGGAGAGCTTCCAGGCCGAAGCTGACTTCAGATGAAAGATTTCCAAAATGACACGTGGGAAACTTTACAACTCCCTAAAACCCAAAGCAGGAGCCGGGCTCTTCTTGTACCGGTTGTCAGGGAAGCCTCAGAACTTCACGCTTCCCGTGGAACAGCTGAGGGCATCAAAAACAGTTTAACTACCAAAGGGTCAGCAGTCCCTGCCCCGAATTAAAAGCTGGTGATGCTGTCAACCCTTTGGAAAGGAAAATACTGGCTTCCAAATTTGGGGGTTAGCAAGGCGGTGCTGAAACTGCTTTTTCTTAAAATGTAGGGAGGCATAGAGCATAGTTTATTGGAATAAGGGGTGATGATTCCTAAAAAAATGAAAAATAAATTATTTGCCTTCATGTCCATAAAGGGAAGGCAAGAGCAGATGCCAGGGGCAGGCAAGCATTTCCCAAGGAGAGGAAAATATTTCCGAAGGAAGTCAGCATCATAGCAGAGCAGGTGAGAAAGAAATTAGAGTGTCTGAAGACTGAGAACTCCAGGAGCAGATGGGAACCATCTTAGAATTTGTGCAAGACACGGCAAAGAAACAGGGGAACGATTAGCAAATGCCTTTTAAAAATATCCTGGGAAACTGGAGAAGCACCGGTGGACAAGAGCCCTTATGCAACACCTATATTTAATAACGACTCTGAGGGAGATGAAGGAAATTAAACACCAGTAAGCTTGACTTGAGCAGTGGGGAAGATATTGGAAACACTAATCAGGGACAAAATAGGGAAAGTTATGATTTAATTAAAGATATTCAGCATGGATTCACAAAAGGGAGATCATACGTAACAAAACTAATAGAATATTTTGAAAAAGTAACAAAAAGGAATTGAAGAGGGAAACCAGGGGTATAATTTACTGGGACTTTAAGAAAGCTTTTGATGCACTGCCTCACAAAAGACTAATCTCCAGTGGTGGGGAGTTTGGGTGTGAGTGTGGCGGGGGGTGCAGAATGAATGAAGAATTGTCTGGACTGAGGGTACTTGTGAGCATTACCATGAAGAGATTAGGATAAAGGGAGGAGACTGACTGCTGGTATTTCCCGAGATCTGAATTCTTTTAATTAATTTTTTTAAACATAGTGCATCCGTATCCTTGCTTCCGAAATGAGCCCAAATGCGATGAAAGTCTCCTGCAGGTACGATATCAGAGGGCAGGTGGCAATGAATGCTACAAGGGCAATAAGAAAGGAAAGGATTTTTGCAATTTGATGAGTACATGACTGTTCCTAAAATACAATGAGAACATTTTTGACAAAACAGGGGGCATAGTCACTAACTGCCATATGATTAGCTAACACAAATAAAGATGGAGAATGTGACCAGAAGGAGCTAACGCTCTACAGTCTGGACAGTGCAAGATCAGCAGCAGTGCCCACTGATGGGTAAAGTCACACATTCACATGCACACGTAAGCACACACACCCATACGCACCCATTCACACATTACATAGGAACACTCACCAACTTACCCAGACGCCTTTCAAAGGTGCACACCTTCATAAACACACTTCGTGCACAACTGCACTCACAGACACATGTGCACACGTAGCCGTGAATATGTGTGCACAGGCTCGTGGCTCTTTCCCCAGAGACTGCTCTGCAATGCGTAGGTGGAAATGATGGATGTAAAGAGCAGGAGATCATACTATTTTCCACCAGGAAATATTGGGAAGCACATTAGGGGGGATAAAAAAAGGTCCCCTTAGTCACATTACAGTAATAATAGATGCCACAGGAATGAAAGAAAAGGCAGAGGGCAGAGGAGACGTGAGACACAAAAAGACCTTTGTTACTACAAGCCCAACCAGATCTGAATACCTTCTCTGAAAAAATAATGGCAGAAATCTCCCAAGGGGCTCAACTCGCACTGGGGGACAGAGCTACAGATGCGGTCGCAGGAGCCTAAAGAAGATGGTGATACAGATCTGGGACCTGCTGTCCTCTAGGCTCTGACCCAAACCCGACCCAGGGAAAAGCCCGGCTAGGCAAAGTCATGATGAACTCCCCAGAAATGAGGAATTGGTATTCACCAAACAAATGCTTCTCCATTCCTGGGAACTCGTGAACAATGTTTAGGGTCAGAGTGATGGCTCACAGCATCAAAACATATGTGTATTTATGGAAAGCTCCATGCTGCGGGGTGGTCATCATTACCTAAGTGGGATGCAGCCACCAATGGACAACTCTCATCTATGGGGTCAGTACTGAAACCCCCTTGCTACTTATAAAGTTATGACAAGCCTATAGCAAAGATTTGGATACAGACGCAGATTCTAACACATGAAGATTAGAATAATGTGAACTCCATTTACCTTTCACTTCATTAATATTAAAATGTGACTTGGACAGTGTCCATATTTCAAAGGTCATTTAGGATAAAAAGTTGCAAAATGAAGGATGCCTGTCCTCCTTATTAATAATAACAGGAATATTGCCCCAGTGGTCATCTCTTACAATGCAAAGGAGCCAGAGCACTCTTTCCCAAATTTACAAAAAAAAAAAAAAAAATTAAAGAAATGCTCACCATAACCTCTCTCTCCATTTTTATAATCTTTACTCTGGAGATGGACATATCTTAAATCCAATAGCTGTGAATTAATACTCAAAGACTACAAAATAAGAATGAAAGACAGAAGAAAATTTTAAAAAGTAAAATTTAGGGCCGGCCCGGTGGTGCACTGGAGAGTGCGCCACTTGGGAGCGCGGCGGCGCTCCCGCCCAGGGTTCGGATCCCATGTGGAGACCGGTTCCCACTCACTGGCTGAGCGCAGTGCAGGCGCAACACCGAGGGTTGTGATCCCGTTACTGGTCAGTAAAAAAGACAAAAAGGAAAAAAAGTAAAACTTAAAAAAGCATAGCAGGTCAGAATGCACCCTCTACACTTTTTTTGTTTGCAGGCAGCAGCAAACACCTCTCAGAGGCAACTGATGTGGAAAAGCACTTCTTGTACAAGTAAAGTCAAAATGCAGGACTCAGTACCTGTGGCTCCACTGCCATTTTTCACATTGTTTCTGAACCTCTCTCACCAACATACAAATGACTTTTACAGCATTTGTGTTTTAAGGAAAAAGGCATGTAACAGAGACCCCAAATAAAAAACCAAACTTGTCTTTCAACTGGGTCCATTCTATCATTTCCCCTCAATTTTTTCATTCAAGTCAAATATGGGAATTTCTACTTTGTCTTCTAAAGCAAAATCTTTCCAATATCCTGGAGTGGACTCAAGCATGGCCTAAGGCAGTAGCCAGTAAAAGGAGCAAAGGGTTGAGTAGGGAAGCTTTAAGCCCTCCCAACCCCCATCTTCCGCACAAAGCTACCCTAAATAAACATACAATCTAAGTGAAAACTCACCGCCCACCTCCCCTCTTCCACACAGGTTGTTCCCCAAAGCACCCCCTTACGCTGCCCCTCCAGAGACTGCTGTGCTGTAACTGACAGCAACTCAGAGCAGAATAAGGCTTTGCGAAGGAAAACGAAGGGTTAAAAAGTACCTGTCAGGAATGTCTCTTGAAATCAGTCATTGAGAATCATCTGTCAGTAAGACAAAATTAATTACTACATGTAAAATGAAGAAATCAATGTAAATTAAACACTGTATAAATGGTACGAAAGTTTAGGACAACTTGATGGTTAAATAATTACTGATACACGCGTGAATTTTCAACAAGCCCCAGGAGGGGCATGACTTTATAGGACTCCTTCCAAATCCTCCCAAAGTTGACTTTGGGTCTTGAGGTGTTTCTCCCACATCCACCTCCAATCAAATTTGGAGATTCGAGCAACCCCCAGCAAATACAGTAACTTGCAAAGTTTAGTGACATTTTAGCACAGTTTTTGGCATCCAAGGCTGGTACGAAGGACACAACCTCAACTGAAAGGTTGGGTTCATGATCCCAGCAGGATAAGAAGCACCTCCTCCTAAGGGATCCCCCAGAACTTGGGTAATTATGCTGCCAAGTGCAAATATTTTATTCATTTATGCAAAGCTGGCTTTCCTTATGAAATCAAATCAGTCATAAATACTTTAAACATGGTCGTGATTTAAGATGTGACTTTTGTGGTATGTTGAATTTCTAAGGCCCAACTCCATGGCTTCTTGGTGCTGACGTGAAAGGGTAAAAGAAAACCCCAATGCTGAGCCACTGGAAATCACACATCTCAGTCATGTCCCTCAGGGAGCTGGGCTGTCACCCCTCAGCCCAGTCTCTTTTACTCGGGTGCTCAGAACAGAGCCCCAAGTCTACTGATATTTGATCCACCATGTAAAGATTCAGAGAAGGCATTGGCTAACTGATCCATCTCACCCTTGGACAAAGCCCTTTGCATCATCTCTGCAAACCTGACTTGAACACTCTGCAGAAGAACACTCTCTCCTTTCTCAGTGGGATCTAATCTCTTGCTAGAGTTAGAGAACCTCCTGCAGGCACTTCTAACGATCAAAGTTTCCTTCTGAAACTTCAGCCTCCTCTTTGTAATGAGAACCCAAGGCTCCCATGCCTTGAGTTTTCTCTAGTCTCCCTGACCTTCTAAGAAGTCAACACATTGCACACTCCTCTGAAGCCTACAGGAACATTTCTTCCTTACATTTGCTGGTCCTGGCAGTGGGACTTCATGTGGAAGTCAAACACTGTCAGCTGTAAACCAGAGATTGAGGACAGACAGTCAGCCCTCAAGGGAGGATTGAATAGATGAACTTTCTCTCACTAAGACCCCCAAACTCCATGGCTGAAATGAACCCCACCTGACCTCCAAGTGTACTTTGCAAAAACCAATATACAAAAATAAAAAAAATTTACAATACACAATTTGTAAAATTAAGGAGCTGAAGATTACTTAGGAAACAACAATTTGCAATGCAAACGAACTTTCTGATTTATAGAGTCACCATGGGGTTCCTTACATGAGTCTACCTAAAATAGGATTCAGCTCACAGTACATCTAAAATAGGATTCAGTTGCCAAAATTCAATATCCACACCATATCAGCAGCTGCCCCCATCAATACAGCCATTACAAAGAGTGGGGTGCTCTGTAAACTTTGTTTCACTTTTTTTCTCAAAAGGATTTCCTGCAAATGCACCCTCATCATATTGACCTTCCTTTGGCTTATAATGGTATCTTTGTCCTTTGGAAAATCAGGTAACTTCCATTCACAACCAGCCCCTAAATCACCTTTGAAGAGAAGCTGCCCAATTCCTGCCTGTCATCATACCTAAGATTTCGTGAGAAGTGACTTCCCATTTCAGAGGTAAATTCAAGGCTTAAAATCAAGTTAAGGAGCATATAAATATTCCATTACTTTGATGAAGTAATTCCATTTCTGGTAGTCTGCCCTAGAGAAATATTCTAAAGTATAAGGGCGGAGAAGGGTTGGGAGGGGCTACCTTTATGTTCAAAGACGTTTCCTACATTATATTTGTAATAATAAAAACTTGAAAATGACCTAAATATTCAACAATAGGGGAAATAACTATGTAATCCCAAACAGAATATTTTAGTATAGCCATCAATTAACACATATAAAGAGCTTTAATAATATGAGAAAAAAATCATACTACACATATATATTACATATATATGGCATGCAAAAATCATATGTAGAGTAAGATTACAACTACATAAAAGATAGGCACAGGAAGAAACCTGAAAGTAAATAACACCAAAACTGCAGCAGTCTTCATGAAGTAAGAAATGGCTGGAGTTTTTTCTAATACTTTTTTAATAATCAGAAAACAGAAAAGTAAAATTTGCTTTTATTCCAGGAAAATTCAAGTTTCTTTTAAAAAAAACATATAGTGTTAAAGGTAGTGAATTAAAAGTAGGCTTCAATTAACTTCAGTATAAATTGTTTAAAAATAACATTTCTATGAATGCCAAAAATTTTACCTCACTAACATGATAAAATTCTTTATTTAAATATTTTATACTTGAAATATTATAAGGTTCCAGCTTCCAATACAGAAATACCTAAGCGAGATTGAAGGTGGGAACAGAGATTTGCACAGGTTGGAACAGGTACAACTTCACAGGATTGTAATATTTCCATAGCATTCTATGTCCATGATCTAAATAGGGCCCTGGTGACCCACCTGTTTGGGTATGTGATGTCCCCCAGGGGATGGATGGGATCTCAACAGCAGGGCTGTCACTGCATTGTTGCCACGTGGCCTAGCACCAGTTCTGATATAAAGCGATATCTCAATTAATGCTGCATAAGAAATGAGTGCCCTTTGAGTTTGCCTCCTGCTCTCTGTGAAACTCTAACCTGGTTAGAATAATAGCCCATGATGTCATTCCTCCATGTTCCTGTAGGGATAGCCTGCACAGAGAGTTTACCCAGGAGCTACTGGTACAGTACCACGTCAGCAACAGTTCCTGCCACACAGGCTGGTAGGGCTGTGCAGTGGGAAGCCCCTGGACTGAGGACAAAGACACACGGGGTGTGGATCTTGGCCCTGACTCTTCCCAGGCATTATCTTATGATGCCTCAACTTTCCAGTCTTTAGAATTGGGGAGATAATCTTATTCCCCAGGGATTTTGGTGTGCTGAGTCAGAAAGAAAGAAAGAAGTCTTCTTTCAAAGGCTGAAACAGTGCCAATTGCTAAAACGAAAAAGTCTGGTTTTAGTTCATTAAGATGTTTTACTTCCACTTCTGACTATGGCAAAATGGCTTGTACCAAATCAGCTGTTCTACCAAGAACAGCTAGAAAAGCTGAATTAAAAAGTAGTGTGTGGGGGCCGGCCCAATGGCGCACTGCGCTAGTGCGCCGCTTGGGAAGCGTGGAGGTGCTCCCGCCCAGGGTTCGGATCCCACATGCAGACCGGTTCCCACTGGCTGAGCGAGGCGGGGGGGCAGCGCCGAGGGTTGCGATCCGTTGCCGGACACAGAAAAAAAAAAAAAAAAAAAAAAAAAAGTAGTGTGTGTATAAACTATTTTAATGCATAAGAGAGTTATCGAAGAGGCCAGGACTTTAGGGGCCAAGATTCTAAAAAGAACGGAGCACAGAGAGCCGAGCCTGATTTTTGGTGTTGCTTGTTCCTGTTGAGGCAGTTGTGAATTTATAAGTGGCGGCTGAAATGCTGCGAAGCTTAGCAGAGATTTCTGCAGTCCAAGGGACCAAGGAGACAAAAATTAGAATCTATGATCTGGCAAGGTAGATGTTCCCCAATAAACACCCCCCAGTTTCAGTTGTGACGCCTGAAGGGATACATTCAGGAGTAAGGGCAGACAAGAAATAATCAAACCCTTGAAATCTGCTCAATTTCTGATCAACTTAAGGTGATCTGCCCCAGGCCTGATAGCCTACTGGAAACAAAAGTAAATCCTGCACCATCAAGAGCTGTGCTGTCCAGCTGAGTAGCCATTGGCCACATGTCACTATTGAACACTTGGGATTAGGCTTTGTAAGAATGGAAAAAGGGCTATGAGTGTAAAATACTCACTGGATTTCCAAGACTTAGTACTAACAAAGTGTGTAAAATACCTAATTAACAACTTTTTTTATTGGTTACATTTTCAAAGGATAATATTTTGGACACACCACATTAAATAAAATATATGCTTAAAATCAATTTGTACTTATTTAATGTGGTTACTACAAAATTTAAAGTGACATGTATGGTTCACATGGCATTCCTACTTGGCAGTTCTGATCTAGTGCCTAAAATTAGCTCTAAAATTTTTACACACAATGTCTGACATTTGATAAAAAAAATTACCAGGCACACCAGGAAATAAGACCAAATGAACAAAAGCAAAGATAAAAAATCAGGCAATAAATAATATAAGCAGGCCCACAGAAGATCCAAATATTGAGTTATTGTTATAGACTTTATAGACTATAACTATAACTAATATATTTATGAAAATAGATGACAAGATGAAGAATTTAGGTAAAAATTTGAATCTATAAAATAAATCAACTGAAAATTCAGAAACTATGAATACAATGCATGAAATTAAAAACTAGGTAGTTTGAAACACCTGAAGAAAAAATTAGTGAACTAGAAGATTCCATTTGCTTAGTACACCAATATGTCCTGTTCTTGACCCAAAAGACATGAAATTTTGCTGTGGTTACCATCTCCTCAGGAGCCCACAGCATGTCCTTCCCAGGGAGTCAGAAGGCTAATCAGTATTAGATGTTAACATGTCATCATGACACACGTAGGAGACATGCTGAAAGAGAACCGAGGTCTGGGTCAGGGACCAGACATTAGACAGGACCAGCCATACTGGCCAGGGCTTTCTGCCCTTCCATCAAGTTTGACCCAAGTGTGCCCTAGCAATCAGGAGCAGTGTCACCACAGGAGCCCTATAGCTGGTACAAGGTTGTCTGATGCAGACTGGAACCTTCAGGGAAGAGCCTTCGGGGCTTGCATGGGCTTCTTCTGGGTAGGCCCTGAAAAAGCCACAAGGATGTGTATGCCGTGCTGTGATGTCTCAAATATGCAGGAGAAGAGCAAAAGACAGAGTGAAGAGGTCATCTATTTATCAATATAACACCAGCCTTGCACGAAACCCCTGGAAGTACCTTGCTGCCTTTGTCTAAACCTTGCCATGAAAAAAATGGCACAGCCTTTCTCAGAAGAACAAGGCAAGAGTCAACTGGCTCACTCAATCTTTATGTACCGTGAGGGTTATTGTAAATAGAAAACTAATAAACTGTGTTCTCACCAAGGATCTAAAAAGAGAAAAAGAGACTGAGACTCTAGAAAAAGAGATTTGAGTTTGGATTCTAAGAACTTCATGATAGTCAAGGGTAGGATGTTAAAATATGTGTTTCTGTTCTCTTTAGGAAGAAGCTCCAAAAGGCTGACCACAAAACAAAAAGGACTAATGCCTGCTTTATCGAAATCGAGATGCAGGACTGGCAAAGAAGTATCTGCAACCCTATGCCAACACTCAACTTGAGGCCATAAAAGAACTGAATTTGGAAAGGTAGAGAGCTACAAGAAAACTCTTTGGAAAGAGTTGGTGTGTGTGCTGTGATTACCAGCCCTCCTGCCATCTGGGAGACACAGCTGTCACTTCCTCCACTTGAAGCCCAGTGAATGGAGCCTCAAAGAGAGCCTGTCCCATGTCCCTTGGAATCAGCGGGACATGAGGCCATCGCAGGATCCAGCTTTGGAAAGGTCAAAAGGCTGGTGAGGCTCTGACGCAGAGTTGAGAGGAGAAGCTGTACGAGGAATAGTTCCACTTCCAGTCTGTTGGAGCAACGAGGTCGAGATGTGGGTCACTGTGGGGATCCTCTGCATAAAACTGCTGTAAAGCACTTTGACTAAGAGGCTGCCTAGAAGAGCAAAACAAACTTAACAGAAAGAGACTAGATGTTTACTACCGAATGGAGTGTCTGAGTTACTAGCAGCTAGCAGCCAGCCAGAGAGGACATTCCCTCAACTGTAGGTGACAGAACCCTGGAGATGCAGAAGGGCTCTCAAAGAACTCCAGAAAGCACCCAGCCCAGAAACAAAACATCTGCCGTGGCCATATTTTCAGTCCTGACTTCTCTCTCCTGGCCCCATCCAATCCTGGGGTGGCCAGAATGCATGGGAGAAGGGGACAAAAGAAGACACTGTCTTCCCCCTCCCCACCCCCCAGGCCTGAAGCAGGCTGAGCCAGCTCTTGGATAAGCTTCCACTCTAAACAAAGTTTGGAGTTTTGCCTATTACATGGGAACACATGTGT
Organism: Galeopterus variegatus; assembly: GCF_000696425.1. Lineage (NCBI taxonomy): Eukaryota > Metazoa > Chordata > Mammalia > Dermoptera > Cynocephalidae > Galeopterus > Galeopterus variegatus. The sequence continues at coordinate 460,400 of NW_007726684.1, read as the reverse complement.
TCATGACCAAAATGAGGCTCCCTTATGACTCAAAGGCACATAAGGACCTTGTAGTATCTGAAAGTGACCAAACAATGTTGTGGGTCCTCTGCTAGATTTTACTTAAATGGGTGGGGAAAAACTAACCCCCCAAAATGGGTTTAAACAGGGAAAAAGAATAATGTTGTTCTGTGCCTCTAGCCTGTGGACTTTTCTCTTTAAACATAAAGATGATAAGCAAATTTATTTGTTAATTTGTCAAGAGAGTGAGGAAGGAGGAAGCTCCTTTCTCAAAGAACATGCAAATCATCATCCTTTAACACGCAATGCATCCTTTAACACTCAAGCCTTTCATTTTATCCACGAACAGATGGAAGCCCAGTGAGGAGGAGAAGGTAGGCTTGCCATGACAGTCCCCAGCCCCTTCCACCACACCAGCAGAAGGAAGACAGCACCCTTGTGGAATCAGCAGCCAGTCAACTCTCGCACCTTCCCTTTCAATTCCTTTATCACTAAAGTGCTGGTGGCCAGGTTTAGATAAGAAAAACCACCTCCCACTAGGTGGTCACCAGTTTTAATGGCTGGTCACCAATTTAAGTGGGTGACCCCACTGAGCAAGATTCCAAAGCCCAGAGGTACCTGGTTGAGAAAATATACTTCAGCTGGGCTTATTCTTGATACATTCTCTCCTGAGACTCTTCTGGAAAATGTTGCAGCCACTGGCACTTGCACAGTTCTCTAGCGACCCACGAAAGGGCTGCACCCGTCATCTGGGGTGCCCAGAGACAGCCTGCCGCCACCAGCTCAGGAAGCACCACATGGCAGGGAGCTGGGTTTCCAGCAGGCAGAAGAGGAGGTAAGCTCTCTCCGCAGTGTCCTGCTGTGTTCGGAAACCCCATCCAAGAGGCAGCGTATGGATCTGTGTATGGATCTGCTGTCGCCTAATGAAATGGTAACGGGAGGCAGTCCGGAGCTCCTCTTTACACAGTGCCGATGGGTGCCATCCACAAGAAGGGCAGCTGCTCCTTCAATCTGCCCTGCTTTTCAAGTCAACATTCTCTTTGGGGACCAAGGGCGCCCTCAGCCACACCCAGGAGCTCTCACTGCCTTCAGAGAACCTTCTGCACTTAGACACTGTCCCCTGCACCCTTCAGGCACTCCTTGCTTGCAGCCCGAGTGCCTGGGAGCCAAGAATGCATGTGGGGTGGAACAGGAGAGCGCCTCACAAGGAGGACAGCTCCGGGCTCAGGCAGGGAGCCATCTTGGAGAGCAGCTGTACCAGTGCCCAGTTCTGTGAACTGCACCCTCTCCCTCTCTTTGTTAAGATGATAATAAACACAAAGCAACAACAACAGCAGCAGCAAGATCCAAATAAATGATAAGCTCCAAAAAGAGCGGGACGGGGCTGTCGTCTTTTCCAGATACCTGTTCACCACGGCGGGTGCCCGTGCCAGCGCTGAGCTGTCTCCAATCCACGCCATATGCCTGTTTCTTTACTTAGCGTTGTTTGGGATGGGAATCCTTTAGAGAATGGAAGGTCCCAGAATATTTGGCAAGCCAGACAAGGACACCAGCCGAATGTGCACAGGGATGGTGTGTTCCTAAACACATCCGTGCATGTGATGTACACACACACACACACACACACAGGGAGCTTTCTTCTCTCCCAGATTATCTGTAACTTCATTCATTGTTTGTTTTCTCTATGTACAGTAACCAAATTAAAATAAGCTCAGTGCTAGGAAAACAGAGCAAATTAAGACTGACTTGGTCACGCTTTTGGTCAAATCATTTAACCCGAGGTTTTGGCCAAGAGTTTAGTCAGACACATGCACCCAGGCAGACCAACACTCACATATCAGCTACTCATGGTTCTGATTGGCTCAGAAGGGAGTTTGGAGATACAGGGTAATGAGTGCACTCCCAGGATAAAAATCCCATCTCCTTTCTGGATGGACTGTCTGAGTTTGTCACGTTGGCCAGATTTTGGTCCTGGCCTCATCCACACGTGTGGATGCAACATGCACTGGCGCTAAGTGGAGAGAGCCACAGCCCGGACAAACACAAACCAACAGGAAATCAATGGTGTTTCATCATCTCAGCACTCTAGATTATGCTGGTTGTCAGCAGAGGATCTGCTTGGCTGCAGCTGGCCCTGCTGTGTGGGAGACACTCTATGGCAAATGCCTTTTGTGGTGCCCTTGAGGGACTACTCTGACCAGGTATGTGCTGGACACTGGCTCATACCCAGGAAATGATCCCTTCCTTTTCTCTAGGAAATGAGGAAACTGGAAGCATGGCAGGCACCTCTCAAGGGTAATCGTTTTTCCTGACTGGTATCTTGAGCTTGTCAAGTTCTTAGCCAGAGCTTTCCAAGGCGAGTTTGGAAGAAGCATATGGTGTTCGCCCAGTCCATATGACTGGCTGAGCGTCGACCACTACTGTTGATACAATATATCACTTTTTTCTCAATATTATGACAGCATTTGTCAATGAAAATTAAATTACTGTCAAACTTATCCTGCTAACTTACGGCACAACCGTCAGAGAAAGCCAGCGCCGTGCCTTAAGCCAATGGGACCTTGTCTATATGCTCCACCAAGAGGCGGGAGATGAGGACATTTGGAACTTGCATGCTGGTAGGGACGGCGTGCCAAGCCTGCATGAGGAGGCAACAGAAACCACCTTCCTGCAGCCTGAGCGACAGGCAAGGGGATATATTGGGGGTGGGGACAGGGGGAGTGTCAGTTTGGGCACATGCTCAGTACAGGCAATACTTTAAGAGGGAAGTAATTCTGTGTTACATGTTTTACACATGTGCCGCTTAAAAGGAGGAAAAAAAGATTACATCTTTAAAATCAAAGATCCTTACGGGTGTTTAAAATCTAATGTTATTTGCAACAGCATGGATGGAACATGCTCAGTGAAATAAGCTAAACACAGAAAGACAGACAGTGCATGTTCTCACTTATATGTGGAATCTAAAGCAACCAGGAGCAGAGAGTAGAGGAGTGGTTATCAGAGAACGGGGAGTGGGGAGAAAGAGAGATGATAGTCAAAGGGTACAAATCCCCAGTTAGACGGGAGAAATAAGCTGGATGTTTTTAGATCAATTGCACAGCATAGTGAACACAGCTAATAACTGAGTTCTGTACATTTCAATATGGCTAAGAGAGTAAATTTCTAATGTTATCAAAAAAAGTTAAATATGTGAAGTGATGGATATGTTAATTAGCTTAATTTAATCTTTCTGCATTGTATTTAAAAGTCATGACATTACTTTGTATCCCATACATATAGACAACTCCAATTTTTCAATATTTAATAAAAGTAAAAATAATAAAATCTAATATTGGTGTACTTGAGCAATCATATGGGAACATTTAAAAGCTCTATTATCAATCACTAATGTCAGCTTCTCCTATACATTTGAACAACCTCAACTTTCAGTTCAGTATCCAAGATCGAAGACTTCATTGTTGTATTTTCCCACTAAGGAAGCAGATTAACTACAAAATTTAGGAAGTTTCAAAAAATCCAACATGAACATAGATTATTTTCCTCTTCGATCACCTTATTGGAAAGCATTTGGAAGCTCAAGGGTGGCAGGCAGAACACTGGCAGGTGGGTAAGTCATGGGCCACCCAGGAATCTAGGAATCTGCAGCGTTTATCCTTCCTCTCCCCACCCTCAGCCCACACCCATGAATTCAATCTTTCACGTCATCTAAAGAAGGTGGTTGGGATTGAGATGGACAGATGGAGTCAATTTGGAATTCTGATTTATTTTTTCTCTGCATCTTTCAAAAACAAACTCTTCTCACTGACTCACTGACTTCAGGAAGTGACTTCAGCAGCATCAAACTAACTGTCATGATTAGCAGTGGTCAGCCTGATTGGGAGAGGTGAAGACGCATAGCCTCGGGCCTGGGCAGGGCTTCTGATTTTTATAGAATTGTTTCATTGTGCTTCTTCATGTAAGAACATTCTAGAGTAATGCCCATGGCTCATCTAGAAAGAGAAACAGAGAAAGCATCCCCAGTATGTACATCAAGTTCACCTTTAACATCACACTGAGCAATTAAAAACAAAAAAAGAGACTGCTTCCAATAAACTATTATTCACCGTTAAGTAGTTTCAAATGGGGGCCCACTCTCTCTTCTGTGGGAAGACTGTTACCTTGGATTCTCTTCAGGAGGGGAACTCTGTAAATGCAATGTCCCCAGGCTGTGGCACCCCTGAGGGTAGGCCCTTTGTTTGGGGAGGTGACATTTGGGGCCATGTTTTACAAGATCGACAAGCAAACAAAAGCATCTCTTGTTGGAGTAAGTCCCCAGCCATCAGCTGAGTCCTAAATGGCTCAGAAAATGCAATGGCTCTTCCTTGAGAAGAATTGCCCCACGTTAATCCTTGAATGCTCTCTTATATGTGCTGCAGCCAAAGCAAAGGATGCTTTCAACAATGCAGACACCAACCCATGCTGCCCTCCAGGACACTTGGGTTGGCACGGGAGAAGGAGACGGCCTCAGAAGCAGGTCATGAGCCTTCTCCCCACACCTCCCTCACTGAGTGGCCCCAGAGAATCATACTCTGAAGAGCCAACACTGTCCCCCTGGGGCCAGAAGTGGCATTGGGAGCAATTCCTTCTTTCCTTATTAAATAAAGGTAGAGTCAGAAAACTGATGGCATTTCTCTTTTATGGAAAGATCCAAATATTTGAGACCTGCTCTACCCAGCTGGGTAAAGAGAACATTAGAGAACAGTCTTCTCTCAGCTCTTGAAAGCCCCAGCTGCTCACTGGAGACATGTCCACAGACCCTGGTGGGGTTGGGGGAAGAGCTGGGTCTGGAGACTGGGCCAGCCTAGGGCTGCAGGATCTCAGCTCAGCCATAGTGAATTCCTGGTGCCAGCAGTCGGATTTCCATCTCAAAACTGTTCTCCCCAGCACAAAGAGGGGCAGCCTGGCTGCGTAACAAAAGCCAGTGTGGGTGGCAAGGTGACTGCACATTTCAGCTTGAATGCTCCGGTGTGGGGCTTGCACCTGATCACCAGATGCTTCAAGCAGATGGCCAGGGAGGGGAAAGCCGGCTCCTGGTTGCTTCCGTGGGGCTCCAGGAGAACCAATCCAGAGAGCCGGTCAGGAGTGCCTGACTGCCCAGCCCAGCCGCCTGGCCCAGCTTCCACTCCAGGAGCCCTTGCAGGATGCAGCCTGGAGCTGCCAGTTCCAGGGGAGGCTTCCAAATATACACAAACGCACCTCAAATGAGAAGCTCAAACAAGGAGTGAGGCTCAGCCAGCAGGCACCCCTATGTCCACTGATCCTTTTAGGATTTCTGCTCTGGATGGTCTTCTGGAACGGGCCAGTGTGCATCTGTTATCTGATCCAGAAGGTCTCAATAAATGTGATTCATTTGCAAATTAATTTTTCAGCAAGTGGCTGGGTGAGCAATAAAAAGGAGCTTCTATGTGGTGCCCAGCCCCAGCCTAACCTGCAGCTCTGGGTGGGTGCTTCTGCTGCCCTTGGCCTAGGGGCAGGTACTGACAATGACCTAGCCCAAGTCTGGAAGGCAGGCGCAGCCCCTAAGATGGGAAGAGCAGGCAGAAGGGATGTAGGCTGTGCCAAGGAAGGCTTTCTAGAGAACAGAGGATTTTTCGAAGCTCGCCTCTCAGCAGAAGCTGCTGGCAGGGTCTGTAGGCCAAAGCTGAAAGGGAGGCTCAGCCCTGTTCTTGTTCCTGCCCAGGGTCTCCTTTCTCTTCCAAGAAATCCATGTTCCTGCATGCCCAGGCCCACACACACAACCATGCAAATGCAGGGACATGTGCACACACACATACACAGAGGATTTCTTGTGGAGAATACAGGTTTTGGCTGTTTTATTTACTGAATTATTCCTGCCCAATCTGGAAAGTACCTGAAATACACAAGGTATTCAGTAAACATTGTTCAATGAATAAATTAATGAATGAGTGAGAATGAATGAATGATACCCTGTTTCAATCTCTCCCACCGGCCCAGCTGGGCCAGGGTACCAGCTATAGCCCCTGATGCTCCCAGGCCCACTGTGCCTCTCACACTCTGCCTCAACAGATGAACTTGTAAAAAGTTCACCTTCCTCCCTCACCAAGAGCATCTGTCTCCTAAGTTTACACTTTCTCAGAGTTAGGGCTGAGCTGGACCCACCTCCTTGGCACAATGTCCTCTCTTGACAGAAGCAAGGGAGCAGAGTCTGCCCACTAACTGGTGTTCTCTGTGGTTTTGAATGGGGTGTATTGCTCAGATCTATCTGGTTTGTCTGTGCAGGGACCATTGTGCCTGTGTCACTGTGCACTCATGGACAGGAGGGTTCCCCATTCCCTCTGGCCTTGGCATTTCCACTGCCCCACCCTAGGCAGGGAATTGAGAGAGTGCAGGTAAGGGCTGGGTGCACTGGCTGCCAAATGGCGCAGCGGTACCAGATGAGCAGAGAGAAACTCCCAGCTGATTCTAGGCCACAAGCAGAACCACAGGCTATGAGGACTAGGAGACAGACCACAGCACCCCTTCATTGTGGCCAGCAGGCAAGCCAGCACATCATGGCCTCCCCATCCACTGGCTTTGCAACCTTGGGCAAGTTACTTGATCTCTCTGATCTTCACCCCTTCATTTATAAAATGGAGATAATAAAGCTGCCCACTTCACAGAACTATTATTAAGGATTTGAAAGGCAATTGCTATCAAGTGCCCAGCCCAGCACCTGGCACTGAGCAAGCATGTGGTGATAACTGCTCACACGTACCTGGTGCCCCTCTGTGCCAGACAAGGTCTAAGCACTATACTTAGCAGCTGCAGGGGGCCTGGTCTCCTCTGTAACTAACCCTCCCACAGATATGGGTGCTTAAAAACTGACTCCTGGATGGATGGGAGCTCAGCGGTGTGTTGTTATGTTCTCCATCTTCCTAGGCACAGGTAAAGGCGGTTTTGTGTCTGTATACATGTTCAGGAGTGCAGGGATTAGAAAGAGGGAGCAGGAGGCCTCTGAGGTCCTCGGGGTGGTGGCAGGGCTGCTGGGCCAGCGCCATAACAGGCGGCCGTGACTGGTGGCAGACCCTCCGGCCCCAGGCTCTCCCACAAAGGCAAGGATTAGCCCTGCTGCCCTGGCCAGCGGCCAGCTCAGATCATTTCATTTGGCCTACTTAGCGTTCCCCCAGGGGTGCTGGGGAGGAGATGATTCATCACCGTCTGGGGCACCCTTGTGCAGAGAGGCTTCCACCCCAGAGGGGGCTGTACCCCTCTCAGCCTGTGTGATATGACATCCACCATTCCCTAGCCCTCCCCACAGAAAGCAAAGGCGGGCAGGGGTGACAGTAGTTTTGGGTCGAGGCATGACAGACACTCAGAACAGCAGCAGCAAAGACAGGAATGTGTGCACTCCTCCTGGCCACACAGCTCAGGCTCACACTGCCCCGCATGGGGGAAGCCTCAGGTCACGCTGGTGCTCAGCTGCCTCTGCAAGCTGCACATGGGGTCAGGGCCAACCTGATGGGTGATGTTCCCACATAGTCCCTCTCCTTGCTGATCTCCTGCCTGTCTCTGGCCACCTATAGGGACAGATGATGCCGGGGGAAGAGAAATCAGGAGAATCCCTGGTCTCTGTCTTTGACAACTCAGAGCTCCATAGAATCTGAGAGCCCAAAGGGCTGTAGACACGCTCTGTACCATCCAGAGGACTTAAGAGTCATTATTTAAGGGGAGGCCTATAGTTCAGAGAGGTGAAGCAACCTTTGTAAGGTCACACAGCACAATGGCAGCAGGGCTGGAACTCCATTCTCTTTGTCCCTGACTAGAACTGTAGCCTCACCTGGGACATAACACTCTACCCCAGAAACACAGACTGGTCAGATGAACCCATAGGGGGTTGATGGGGAGTTGCTGAGTGGACACTCCATGCTCAGGAAGGAGGCATCAAGATGAAAGAGTGAGCTGAGACTTTGATGCTTTGGGGCCCAAGACCTCGACATATTACCGCCAGTCTGATTAGCATGCCTCTCTTCCCACATTTCAGGAGTTTGGCTGATTCTTAAAATATCCACGACCCCAATTTCATAAAGAAAATCATGGGGGCAGGAAGGGGGCTGAAGGAGAGGTCTTCCCTGTGTCAGAACGCAGCTGGCCAGGGCGGGCGGCCACCAGGGGCACAGGCCGTTGCTGGCTGGGCTCCCCTCGCTGGCGCGGTCACCATCACGGCACATCCGCACAGCATCACCTTCCCTTCTGCACAAGTAATTAAGAAACACCTGTGTTTCTCCATCAGGCTGCACATTTGAGAGTCCCCCTTCTTGCCACGTGGGGGGCCACAGTCCCCTCCCCGAGCCCATCGGGCAGCTGATGGTCTCCTTCCTGCGTCACCATCAGGGGGTGGGAGGACTCAGAAGCAGGAGCTTGACGGCACCTGCCTCAAAATGGACAAAGCCCCCCCCCCCAGAACTTTGAAACCAGAATCTGCTCCTCGAGGCGCCTCCTCGCCAACACTCACGCCTATGCCAGCTTTCTCACAAACGAACAGCTTGTATCCCCATGAAAATCAATGGATGGAACAAATTGTATTAAATTATGTAAAATGATACTAAAGAGCACATTCTACCAGTGAAAAGAAAAAAAAAATAACCCCCCAGAAAATCTTATTTTAATAAATCTGGCAAAATTATGGAAGACAATTAGGAGGAAAAAATGCAAAATTTTTATGACTCTTAAAGACACCTCTCCTGGCCGTAAGCAGAGATGTGGGATTTATCCCCGCATAGGACAGACATGCGTAATTCTTTTGTGTGTCTGACACCTGTGAGTTATTTATCGCCCTGTGCTCCAGCCAGAGACATCTCCCGCCTGGCTCCTGCAGAGACAGACTGGACCGGACAGCAGAAACGAGCATGCATTTTTTTTGGAACCAAATTTCCTTCCCTTTCACATGCATTATTTTTTCCTTGGTAAATAACTGTAATTAGCATTGAACTTGCAATATAACCTCTTGCTTCTATGTGGAAAAAATCATTTAAAAATATTTTAGCCACTTCCATCCTTTTAGTTCCCTGGTGCAGCTGCCATTTTTTTAAAAAAATCAAGAATATTCTAAAACACAGTTGGTGGTTAATAGGTCAGGAGGTCTTTCTCAGAGCCCAAGCCTCGAGCCCTTTATCCCCATCCCCAAAAGGGTTATGTCACTCACCAGCACAGGATCTCTTGCACGTCTACGTAGCAGAAAAACAATCAGAACATGAAACATGTTGGTCCAGTGTGTTGTTTCTGTCCAGAAACTTCTTGAGGGGGCAGGCCAGTTAGCTCAGTTGGTTAGAGCGCAGCCTTATAACCCCAAGGTCATGGGCTCAGGTCCCCGTACTGGCCAGCCACCAAAGAAAATAAAAGCAGAAACAGTTTGAACTGACCTGGAGGGAGCCTCCTGAATGAGGCACAATGGAGAGAGGACAATTTTGAATCTTGTTTCCCTTACCTCTCAGCTGTATGACCTTGAACAGATTTTTAAACCTACCTAAAACTGTTTCCTCACTGGCAACACTAACGCTGACTTTTCTCAGTACTTAAGAGAATTAAGGTAATCCACATAAACTTCTAGCACAATTCCTGATACACAAAAAAGTTTTATAAAAGGTTGCTTCTAATGTTGTTATTGTTTATAATAAAAGTAATATCTGTTGTCTGTTACATATAACAGGGCCAACACAGGTTGGACTAACTTTTCTCTTAGACCCAGTGTAGAAAGGTGTTATGACTTGGGAAATTCAAACAGGTGATTTCTGAGATCAAATGCCTCTTGTGAATCCATTAGTCAAATGGATATTGACTCCCTGACTGGTGGGTGAGGTCAGAATAGAGTCCAATGGATCAGCCCCTAAATGTGTGATGGGCGAGCTCACCTGTGCTCAGCCACCTGTGCTCACCTGGGGGCCCACCCTGAGCTCTGGACCCATTTCAAGCCCTCACCCTGGCTCACTGGGCCTGGCTGCCTTCCTGGCACTCAGAGGACAGACCCAGATGGCTGAGTCCCAATCAGCTTCAGTCCTTAACAAATGCATGATTCTGTATTTCCTCAATGCTAAGACTCAAAGACATACTTAAAATTAAACAGATCTGAAATAATAATGCATCTAACAATAGATATTGGTTTCCCCCCAAAAGACAGCCCTAATAATTATATAGCTGATAGTATCTCAACATTAAGAATATATGGCATGGTAATAAAAATGCTACCACCTAGAAAGCATCACTGTTTTCTAGGGCTATTCTAAGGGCTTTCCCAACACTATAGGATCAGCTGGGGCTTTGGTTCAGATTCACAGAGGAGCTAGCAGTGAGAAGTGTGGGAAGGACCCTGTGGCTCAGAGCAGGCCGTAGATTCCAGGAGCAGACACAGGAACTCAGAGTGGGAACAGAGACAGATGCTGGGAGATTTCATAGATGATCCTGCTTGGGAAGGCTGGTGGAACAAGAGGAGGCCAACTGGGAGAGCCACGCAGGGGCCACACGGGCATGGGGCCAAGCCTGCATGCCCCTCCTGACTACCATACCACTACAGGAATCCCACAGTATGCCCACACTCAGAGTACAGCACACTCCACGGTGTCTCCAAACAAATCCTGGACCTATTTGAGTCATTTCACAAAGGGAGGATGGAGAAGTCACACAAAGCAGTCATAGCCACACAGACAGTCTCACTCCAAAGCCCTTTTCCAAAACTCCATCAACCTCTCTTACCCATAAAACATGGGACTCTGTGGAGTCAGTTTGCTCATGCATTTATTCACTCACTCATTCATTCGTACAGTACACATTGAGGACCCACCAGGACCAGGCGCTATTCCAAGTGCTAGAGGTCCATTAACAAACAAGAGGGACAACACCTCTACTCTCTCAGGATAACAAATGTGTCATGTGCAGGTGGTAACAAAGACCCTGGAGACAGACTAAACAGAAAGGGGCAGTAAGGAATCCTAGGATGGGCAGAGAGTTCAAATCTTAGATGGGGGGTACCCGGGGAAAGCTTCAGTGGCACGCCACAGCTGAGCAAAAACATATAGGACCTGAGGGATCAAACCAACCATGCAGTTCTGTGCAGCTACAGCAGAGGGTGCAGCCAGTGCAAAGGCCCTGAAGTGGGGGCCTAATGGGCCTGAGCACAGCAAGGAGGCCAGTGTGGTCAGACTCGAGTGAATAAGGTAGAGAGTCATGAGACATCAAGACTGAAAGCCAGGGGCATAACAGTGGGCCAGATCGTGTGGGGCCCTAGTGGACCCTGCCTTCACTCCAGTGACACAAAGAATCCCTGAGGATCTGCACATAGCAGTGACAAGATCTGACACAACATTTAAGAGAATCACTCTGATCACTGTGCTGAGAATAGGGACGGGGCAGAAGCAGAGAGATGAGCTAGGAGACTGCTAATAATCCCGGTAAGAGCTGATCCTAGTCATGACCTTCATGGTGGCCTCATGGGTAGGGAGAAGGGAATGGAGGTACTTTCTTAATATATTTTGAATGTAGAGTCTACTGATTTGCTGTTAAAATGGGAGACAGAGGAGGGTCAAGAACGACACAAAGACTGTTAGCTTGAGAAAATGCAAGGACGGAGCTGCTGTCAGCAGAGATGGGAAGACTGCAGGAGAAGCAGGGTCTGGGGGCCAAGTGGCAGGGGCTCCCCAGGTGTTCTTCCCTGGAGCATAGAGGGAGTTAGGGAGCCAGTGGCATTAGTCCATCAGGGTCAACAGCCCGTCCTTTCTCCCTGAAGCCCACCTCAAATGTCTGGCCTCCTCCTCACCCTGGTGCCCCCCGACAGCCGGGCCTCCAACCCACAGCAGTGTAGCAAAAGACGGGGAGCCATGGATAAAACAACATATATCAAAATCATCCCCAAATAGTCTAAAAATTCAGAGGTGTAAAGCACGGCATCCCAAAAAAGCCTCCCGCTGGAGAGACTATTTTTAAAAAGATTTTTAAGAGGTGTGAAAGTGAAGCTGTCTATTATGTTTCTCCAGCAAGGCACCAAATCTTAGGTTTTCTAACAAACGATACAGAGTGGCCACTTCTGACCCACCAGAGGGCAGGAGTCCCTGCCTGCATGTGGCCCTGAGCCAAGTGGGCCCCTGGGGGAAAATGACAGAACTTGGTGCATTAGGCTGCCCAAACAAGCCAAAGGAAAATTGAACTTTCCTGAACATTTTTGGTTCATAGAATCTGGATTAAACTTGAACTTGGCTGATGTCTCTGAGATTTTGCTCCCGCTAAACACCATTTAAATCTGTATTATTAGCCCCCTTCTTTGAGGAAGAACAGCAGCTGCTGTACTTACAGCTTTTATATACAGCAAATTGCCAAAAACACCCAAATAAATAACAGGGAACCTATTCTTCCCATCTGCCTAAGGGTCAGTTGAAAGCCAATGGAAATAACTAACTCTCTCGCTTGCAGCAGCAGGAGAAATGGACGTTTCAAGCCGGGAAGTTCATGGTGAGCTAGTTTTGATTACTAAAGGTTTCCGTTTAAGTGCAGAAGCCAGAAACTTATTTTTAATCTTCTGTTTTGTGGAGTGTGGCTATGAATGGAAGGGCACTGTACACTGTCTGGGAGACCATTTCAAACTGCTTTAGTTTTAAATACAAATTAATCAAGAAGAAGAGCCCAGGAAGGAGAGGGTTTGAAAAAGAGACAAAGATCTAGGAGCACAGGCAGTCTCAGGTGATGCTGTGAGGGTCCCAGCCCCCGAGGGGCTCCGGTGCTGCCTCGTGGTCAGCTGCACCCCCACCGCATCGGCCCAGCCCAGGAGCAGCGGCTCCCACCGCCAGCCACTCTCCACACCACCTTTAGGTCTGTCGTAACTTTACATGCTGTCCGGTCGAAAACAAAAACATAGTTATCGTATCACACTGAATGACGGCTGGCGGTTTAAAGATATTGTTTTTAGTTCTGGCGCTTAGAGGCTGCCCTGCATAGCTTTCAAAGCAAATGGAGCTCTCGTGGGCTCAGATTTCAGCTAATATGGGCTGCTTGATGAGTCTGGAGAGAGAAAAGGGCACTTGCTTTCAGCCCCTAAGGACCCCCCCCCCCCAACTGAAAAACCGGGGTTTTGACCGCCCCCTGGCAACGGAGGGGGACC
>NW_007726684.1:397881-447270 GCF_000696425.1 Galeopterus variegatus | reverse complement strand
CTGCCCTGCATATCTTTCAAAGCAAATGGAGCTCTCGTGGGCTCAGATTTCAGCTAATATGGGGTGCTTGGTGAGTCTGGAGAGAGAAAAGGGCCCTTGCTTTCAGCCCCTAAGGGCCCCCCCCCCCCAACTGAAGAGCTGGGCTTTGCACAGCCGCTTGCAACGGAGAGAGACCGCAGCCCCTTTCTGAAACTCTGGAATGGAAGGCCTGGCATAATTTGTGATGGAGGAGGTCAGTTCCCTCCAGAAAGGCCTTCGAATCATCTATAGTAATCTATGAAAGACACCTCCTCTGCTCTTAGGAGGGAAAAAAATCTAATAATACCTAGCTGATTCATTCTTGGTGAAAATTTTGTTTTTTAATCCAGTATCTCAAACCTCCTAAACTTATCCATCTGCCCCCTCTCACCCAGCAAGTATGTTAGATGCTGTTCTTCAAACCTGACTAAAAATACTTTCTAAAGACAAACGTGATATTCTAAATGTCACCGCAGAAGACTATAAGAGCAGTTATTTTCTATTTATCATAAATATTGTCTGATGCTCTGTACCTAAAGAATACTCTTGATTAGAAAGGCCCTTCCTTTTGTTCAGTGCTTCTAAAAATATAAAGACTATCAAAAAATAAATAAATAAATAAAATCCTAATACAGGTGACACAAATCTTTCCCATCAGACTTTTAAATGGTTTTTTTTTTTTTTTGCCAGAATTGGGGTAGCACATTATTATGAGGATTCAAAAAGAATAATTAAAGTTCTGCATGGACACAGATCTGCCTGAGGGAGGACCTTTTATGTTGTTTTGCATTTCGTGTGTCATTCAAAAGGTTTGCAACTGGGAAATGATGTTGAACTAAAATAAGACAAGAACACATTGACTGAAATTATACCCTGTCCAATGAGTTGACACCCCTTTAGACAGCTCACCACGATGGCTCTGGTGCTACCACAGCTCTACATGTGGGTGACATTTAGACTCTACACAGTGGCACAGAAAAGAAGCAGTCTCAGAATGGGGAGCATGCACGCAGAGTCCTGGATGGCAGAGGAAAAGCCAGGAATCACCTGGCACCTGCAAGACTTCTGCTGACTGAATGAGCGTCACCACCAAGCAGCTCCAGTAACCACTCCAGGACCCAGCATGCTTTGTTTCATTTTGACCCAAATAGTGTTGGAGTTTTCTGGTTGTTGTTTTGTGTGTTTATGTTTTGGGGTTTTTTTTCTGCATGTGCTTTTTTAAAAATATCTGAACCAGTATTTTTCAATAATAAAATTTTATATAAAGAGCCAGAGATTTTCATTTAAAAAACTGGCAGCTGTGGCAACACTGGCCCAGTTTTCCCTTATGGCAACACCATAGAAGCGGAGTGGTGGCTGTCCCTTTAGTAGGGGCATTTGCTCCCCAATTTGCCACAGTCTCCACTACTCCCTTTTGCACCTTGACATTATGACTGAGTTTCAGCCAGCATTTATCCTTACACTTGGGGTGCTCTTTTTATAATAGTAAGGAAACATTTCTGTGTCCTATATTATTACAAAATAAAAAAGGAGAGAAGACAAAAAGAAAAGGCAAATGTGAAGCAGTGTGCTTTGTTAGATATGACAAAGTTCTCTTTTTGTGAAAGCAAAGAATAGCCCAATAAATATATAAGTGAATATCAAGCCCGTGTCATTCATTCATGTCACTTACCTGGCACCTATAGGTATATATTCATTCAAAAAATATTTATTGAGCACCTATTATGTGGCAGGCATGTCTGTAGGTACCAGAGATACATCAACTAGTAAAGCAAACAAAAACTTCTGTCCCCATCCATCCCGACTTCCTGTAGGGAGGGCAGGAAATTTAAAAAATATATATAGACATAAGAAATAACTGAATCATATACATGCTAGAAAGTGAAAAATGCTATAGAGGGAAATGGAGTAGAATTAAGAACACTGGGAGTGCGTGGCAGGGGTTGCAATTTTAGGTGAGCATTTGTTTGTGAGCTCTGGGCTTTGCTGTGTCTCCCCCTTAAGGAAGTCACCCCTGCCTACCTCATCCCACACAGCTCTCTCCCTTCCATGGGGACAAAAGCACTGATGAAAGGACACATACTTGGGTCCTAATGAACATATGTTGAGCTACTTCGGGGACCTTGGTTGTCTATTTGCACCATGGAGGAGGCAGAATCCCTGCCTTTGAGTTGCCAAATCTACTTTTGGAATGAGGTGAGTACATAAGTTACTCTCATAGTAGGTAAAAAAAAATTGCTAAGCATCATAAAGGAGGTGTAGTATTTGAAGTCCAGAGGGGAAGGCATCGCCTACGGTCAGAGAGTAAAGGAAGCCATGGCATTTGAGTGGGTGGTCTTCCCTCTTCCCATCTCTCCTCTGCTCTGCTCAGAACTTGTCCTCGACTCCCATTTTCCACAGGATACAATCACAGCTCCTCCTACTGGCATTCAAGGCCTCAGTCTCTTTCCAACCTCATTTCCACAATTCTCTTTTCTCTAGTCATTTTCTTCCAGTAAATGCCTTTGCTAGTGTTAACACCAAAAGAAAAGAAAAGGAAAAAAAGGCATCAGAAATAGCTATCAAAAGAAAAAAAGGAGGGGTGGAGAACAGAGATATCATGAGATAAATTTTTCCAGGAAAGAAACAAGTCATGCAATAATGCTCAACTTGCAAATGAAAAAAAGGAAATATAAGCTCTTTGAAACAGAGCATTAAAAAAAATATATAAAGCATCAAAATGTAAATGATCAAACAGGGGAAAGACTCAGGAAGAAATAGAAGAAAAAAGTGGAGCCACTTTTTCAGAAATAAAAGCTGCATTTGCAGAATGAGTTGAATAGATATTGCAACAGCACAGAGATATGGAAGAAGAGCTTGATAAAATCAAGCAAAATTAAGGTCGAAAAATCAAAAACTAAAATTAATGAAAGAAAAAGATGATAGGCAAGACAAAGAAAATTCAATGTACACATCACTGGTGTACCTGAAGAACATAATATTTAAAAACCAGCAAAAAACCCAAAGATATAATAAAAGAAAACTGTCCTTTAATAAAGGAATGCAGTCTTTGGGTTGAAAGCACACTGAGTCTTAGGAAACCCCGAGGTATTTTAGATTTTAAGAATAAAAAAAAAAGCCCCAAAACCTATGGATTTTATACCAAAACAACAAACAAAAGAGCAAACAAAGCATACAAAACAAACAATAATAAATCAACTAAAAGGTCTGAAATATTATTAAAATATGTAAAGGTATCTACTACAATGTTTAAAACACTACAACTTTTCCATACTGTTAGTGGGAAAATATGCACACACACTCAACAAAACAAGGAAAGTTCAGATAATATAGCTGAAGATGTAAAGCCAAAGAAAGGCAAAAGAAAACTTAACATAAAATCACAGACTCAAATATATTTTTCACATCAATAAGTATAAATAAGCTAACATTACCTATTAAAAGAAAATACACTTTTCATTGGACACATATTCAGTGAAATGGATACATACATGTCATTGGATGATAAAAGCAAAACAAGATCTTGTGCTGTATACGTAATTCATCTAAGGCAAAGTGACTCAGAAAGATTAAGATTATGATGACTGCGAAGATATAATATGAACACATACTGTAAAAGAAAGATTTTCATAATTGTACCAGGTAAGTTTAAAATTAATGCAAAAGCATTTAACCAGACCAGGAGAGACACTTCATAATGATCAATTAAAGTAGACACAGTGATCTGAGTGGATCATTGTGCATCAAAAAATTCACAAAGCAGAAAACAAAACAAAAACATAGAAAAGTATTTTTAAAAAAAGAGAGAAATGACCAAAACAAAATAGTAATAGAAAACTGTAGCTCAAGTTCAGTTCATCACAAATCAAGCAGATAAAAATAAAGGATATGAAAAATATAAGTAACACAATTGATAAGGTAAATTTAATAGAGATGCATCAAATCCCATTCTCTTAAAATAGAAAACAAACACTATGTGTGAATGTGCATGGAACCCAAATACAATTGACCACAATTTGATTACAAGGAAATCTAGCACGTAATCAAACCTGAGAAAGACAGATCACATTCTTTGTGTAGGATATATGTGGATCTAGATAGCAACTCCTAAAATAGAGAACAAAGGAAACCAAACCAAAAAACAAACAAAAAATCAAACATTTAAGACTTTTTAAGATGAAAATCACTCACAATAAAGTGGAAATTAAAAGAGAAATTGTAAAATCTCTGGCTAAAAAATAATTGTATGTTGAGGGGGTTAAAGATATAATAAGGGTGAAAAAATAAACTTTAAATTCTAGGTTATTCAATAAGAAAGCAAGAAAATAAGTGAACCAAGTATTCAATTCACAATAGAAAAAGAAGAGCCAAATGTATCTAAGCAAGAAAAATTATTAAAGTAATAGCAGAAATTAATGAAAACATATCTCGCAATATCTTTGTAGGGAGAAACACAGTAAAGTAGATAAACCACTAGCTCTCTCAGTGGTTCTCAACTGGATGTGATTTGTTCTCCCAGACAACATTTGGTGATGTCTGGAGACATGTTTAGTGTACACAGTTGGGAGCAGATAGAGCATCTTGTGAGTAGAGGCCAGGAATGCTGCTAAACATCCTACAGTGCACAGGACAGCCCCACAGCAAAGAATTATTCAACCTAAAATGTCAATAGTGCTGAGGTTGAGAAACCCTGAGCTATCCAAGAAGGTAAGTACAATTCCACAAAATAAATAATAATATGAATATAGCTACAGATAAAAGAAATACTAACAATGCATATATAAGAATAAGTTATTTAGTTTTGTGCAAATAACATTAAATAGATTAAATGGATACCATTTCATGAAAGGAAAAATTACCAAAGTTGACCACAGAAGAGAGAAATAACTTAAACAGGCCAATTACCATGAAAAAAAAAATTTGAGGGCCGGCCCGGTGGCGCACTGGAGAGTGCGCCGCTTGGGAGCGCGGTGGCGCTCCCGCCGAGGGTTTGGATCCCATGTGGAGACCGGTTCCTGCTCACTGGCTGAGCGTGGTGCGGGCGCAACACTGAGTGTTGCGACCCCGTTGCCAGTCCCCGGTACGGGCACGACACCAAGGGTTGCGATCCCGTTACCGGTCAGTAAAAAAGACAAAAAAGGAAAAAAAAAAAAAAATTGAAACAGTTTTTAGGGAGCTATCTCAAAAATGATGTTTTCACAGGTTAATTCTATCAACCCTTCAAAAGACAGATGATACCAATGCTATTTTAACTGTTCAGGAGCTTAAGGAGAGAAGGAAAATCTCCAAATTCTTTTTTTCTGACAAAGATAGAAAAAACCCTCACAATAAATCAATCATGCTTTTGAACAGCAATGCAATCAATCCTACATAGCATTTTCAGAGGTAGACTTAATGTACTACTGTACATTAGAAAGAATAGCAGATCTCAATCAAACAGGGCTAATTTCTTAAATAAAACGTTCTTTTAATATAAGGAAATCTATGAATATAATTCACTACGTTAATATTATCTCAGAGAAAAATATTGGATCATTCCCATAAATTCCATAAGAGGCATTTATAAATTTAAACACAAATTCTTGATTAAAACAAATAAACAATCAACTGAACAGTCATAGAAGGATATTTCTGTAACATGCATATAACCAGACGTTTGATGCTGACACGCTGAAATCACGCACACTGAAGCCAGGAGCGGGATGTTCACCATTTCCACTCTAAATGGAAGATATTTTTCAAAAGTATTAGTCATTGCAATGGAAAAGGAGAAAGAAGCAGGAGGTTCTACATTTGTTTTAAAAGAGGGTAAGTTATTCTTATTTTCGGGTAATAAGATCTTGTACTAGAATACTTATGAGAAGCTGCTAAAAAAAATATTAGAAACAATAGTAAAATTCAGCAAGGTTGACTGGTTATCAAATGATTATACAAAAAGCAGTAGTTTAAATTAACCCAAATCACAACCACTTAGAAAAACATAATTGAAGAAAAGAGCTGATTTACAATGCAATACAGTAAGAGAGAGGCAGAGAGAGAGAGAGCGAGAAGGAGAAAGGATAGGAGAGAGCATATCTAGAAATAAACCTAAATATAAATTTAGGGCCTAAATAAATCAGTAACAATTGTTGAGAGTAACCGAGCCACATAAATAGAAAGCCCCATTTTGCTCTTGGACATAAGACTCTCAGTCATAACAAAGTTAATTCTACCTTTAAATCTATAAATTTATTGTATTTCCCCATCACCCCCTGCAAAAATAAATTCTGCTGTGTATTTTCTGGGGAAGATAATTTTTCAACTAAGACTGAAGATCATATAAAAATAAACATAAAGCTAGGTAGTAAAATTCTGAAATAGAAAAAGAATAAGCCTTACCAGATACTACATTAAAATCATTTAATCATTAATACGATTTGGAACAGGTGCAGAAAGAGCAGGCAGGTCAATTGAGTCAAACAGAGAGTGCAGAAATAAATGTAAGTGTATATGAAAACACAGTAAATGATAAAGGTGCCTTTCTTAATGACTGAGAGAAGGAAGGATTGTTTAATAAATGGTGTTGAGGCAACTGGCTAGCCACTGGGTTGGGACAGGGATAAAAATAATAAAACTGAACCCCTAATTCACTTCTTACACCAAAACAAAATCAAGATGGGTTAAGGATCTAAAGGCAGAATTAAAAAGGGGAAAATAAGATATGGAGGTTAATATAATATGCAGGATTAAGGATGTCATAGGAGCCATAATATCACAGATAAATCTAAGTATAAAAAACCTAAAACCTCACTATCATAAAAATATAAACAAAATCAAAAGGCACATGACAAATTGGGGAAAATATTTATAACATAAGTGACAGAAAAGGGCTAATTTCCTTAATATATAATAAGCTCTTACAAATCAGTGAGAAAGATATCAATCATTCAATAGAAAAAAAATGGGCAAATGATATGAAAAGCCAATTCACAGAGATAGAAATATAAATGAGTTTTAAACATATGGAAAGTTGTGCAAATGTCACTCATAATTAAAGACATGCAAATAAAAACAATGGGAAACCTATCAGATGGGCAAAGCTTCCTGTCTTTGAGCAGTTCTGCTTCTTGGAATTTGTTCTATGGCAACCTACCTCTCTCTCTCTCACTTTCCCTCTCTCTCCCACTAAAGGTAGCCAGTTATAAAAGAGAGAGAAAGCAAATATATATATAGTCGATTATATATAACTATACATTTATAATCAAATTGTTCACCAACAGGGTATTGGTTAAATGAATTATGGTAGATCTCTACAAAAAAACTAGGAACTCCCAAAAAGTATTAAAAATATGAAAGATGCAGAAACATATATATGATATATTGAAAAGAAACAAAGCAAGGTATAAAACAGTGTATATGGTATGTTTTAATTTTTAAAAAAATCAGTTCATATACATATATTTGTACAGAAAATTTATCAAAAAATGCACACTAACTATGGTGGTTATGAGTAGGGTTGGGCTAAGAGTTTGGGATAAGAGGAAGACTCAGTTCTCATTATACAGGTATACCCTGTACAGTTTTAGTTTTTATATGTGCATATTTTGAGACAAAAAAAATCACTTCCTGAATACTTAAAAATGGAGGTATGCCAGAAGGACACAGGGGCCAATTTGAGCAAAAAAAATATATATATATTGATAACAATGGATTTATAACCCAGAGAATAAAATAAATATCAGTCAGCCCATACTGATAAAAAATTTTGAATAACTTATAAGAGAGAAGGAACAGCTTTTCTTTTCAGAATTCCTATCTAAGAAATATAGAAAAAGTGAAAGAAATAGAAAAACACAATTAAAACATTATCATAATAATTGTTATAGACAAGGATCTGCCTCTGGATATAAAAATTAGTAGGCAAAAGTATGAAAAGAAAAAGGATATTTCTGTTGTTTCGTATCTCACACAAAGGAAAAAGTAGTCACTTTACAGCTGAGACACCTGAAAGCCACCATCTTCATCAAGGAATCAAAAGTTAACATCACAGGTAAAGAGATATATCGGCCTCACGTGTCTCCTGATAACATGCACTTAGAGGACACAACAGCACTCCTGCGGCATTCTTGCCTAAAATTTGTGACCTCAATCTAATCATGAGAAAATAGCAGATGAAACCAAATTGAGGAACATCCTACAAAATAACTGGCCTTCTGTTACTCTTCAGAAGTGTCAAGGTCATATAAGATAAAGACTGAGGAACTGTCACTGACTGGAGGAGTCTCAGGAGACGTGACAAATGAATGCTATGTGGAATCCTAGAGGATCCTGGACCAGAGAAAGGACATGAGTGGGACTCTAGTGAAATTTACACTAGGTATGTAGATTACTTAATAATATTGTATCATGGTTAGCTTTCTGGTTTTGATCATCGAACTAAGGAAATGTAAGATCTTAGCATTTAGGGAACTTCGGTGAAGGGTTTGAGAGAACTCTTTGTACCATTTTGTGCAATTCTTCCTGTACTTCAAAATAACACGTTTAAAAAGTAATTTAAAAAAAATCTTTCCTGGAAGTTCTACTGAGACAAACAATCAAAGATTCAAGGTTGTTGACAGATCTACAAGTCATTAAACCACAATGGGAAATTCCACTGATGTGGCGTTTTTTTCTCCAGGATTTGTCCAGCCTCACTATAATATGAGAAGCCCTGCTATCTCCTCACCAGGCTACCCCTTACCTGGAGATCTCAGTGAGATGCAGATGGGCACCCCTTCTCTCTGGTTGGTAAAAAGGGGTGATCCCTCCAAAATTAGGCAAGTCACTTGGAAATAGAAATGTTGGGTATGTAGCCTCAAGAGTCTGTTGGAATCCCAGACTTAAATCTAAATACTTATATTCAAGGTTTTCAACATCCTATTGGGTTTTGGAGAACAGAGAAGATTCTCAAACCATCTCCTCTTCATTCACGTGGTCTTGGAAAGTGACTCACCCATTCACAATTTCTCATATCTAAATCTATAATATATGGAGGATAAAACTCACTACCAGGTTAAAATGGTGCTGCTTCCAGGCTGCTTATTTTAGGATCTCAAATTCCTTTAGGAGTCTATAGCAATCATAGAGGACCTGAGACCCATCTTCAATTCAGTGTACAAACCCAGGAAGCTGAACTGGGAATTCCAAAATGCCCAGGACCAAACAGAAAAATAAGATTGGTGCACAGGAGCCTTGACTCCTAACTCCCAGGGCTGCCACCAATTCACGCTTAAGAGATGAAAATTATTTTGAAAACCAAGGCCAAAGGCCATAGGCATATATTTGCAGCAGATTATTGACACGAGTGTGCCATGGACCTAGCCAATCAGAAAGTAATTTTATAAACACTGTTATTAAACAGAAGGGCAATTACTTTAAGTACTGGAAAAATGTCAGGGTCATACATGAATTTTGTGGGTATCACATTTTATTTGACACTCAGTGGATCAATGACTCCAAGAAAATTTATTCAGCAATAATATGTACCATGTCACCAACCTTAATGCTAAACCTCGCCTACAGAGATTGCCCAAATTTAGAGAGAGGAATAATTTCTGGTTTATTCAGTTTACTAAGTATCCAGAAATGCAGTCAAAGCTCTTTATACATAAAAGTATGGAAGTAATTAAGGATTATGTGGTAAATGTACAAACATGGTTCATATGACTGCATATTAGAAAGGACCCTTTTTATTTCTGTCTTTGTCAATTGAACAGAGCAGAGATTTTAATGGACTGTAATAAGGAGTGTAAGAGGGACCCAAGGGCAGCTTTTCTGTGGTGCCTGTTTGTAAACTGAGTGGCCTGAAGGTCATTCCCTTCCCTTCTTCCCCACACTTGAGATTTCTGCTGTGGCTGAACATGTTTCTACTGCATCAAAGACAGTCTCATGAGTGCACAGGGAGGGGAAAAAGAGGGGACTCCAGTACTCTGCTTCCCAACACCTTGGAGGACAGATTCCCTGCAATGGCAGATGACCAGGTAGCTTATTCCACCCCAGAAGAGTTTGGAACAATTCCCAGTAGCTCCAGGGGTCCCCTGGCCTCCTCTTCTCCTAACCCTGTCCTTACATGAGTGGTCTACACATTAAATGGCAGGGAAGCAGAGCATGGAAGCACATAGTAGGTCCTCAATGAAAATGTGATAACTGAATGAATGATTATTGCCCAGTTCTTCAAGGTCAGCAAAAACAGTGAAAATAAATAATAGAGATTATTCAAGAAACAATGCTCCATTTTGTAGAGCCTAAATTTTGATACATTTCAGAAGAGTGTATTAACTTGGACATGATGATCCTTCTCAGGGCTGGAGGCAGCCCCCTTGGGTGTGGTCTTGCATGTGAGTCCTCATCAGCCCCTCCAAACACTGCAGCAATGACAGTGGGGAGACAGACCTGCTCTGGGCTCAGGGGCAGAGGCGTTCAGCCCTCAAAATGACATGCAAAACAGGTGGCTGCTGGAGAAGATATGTTCTAGGAATGCAGGCCTAGAAACTGAATTAGTCTTAAAAGCTTGAGATGACATGAACTGTACTCCCAATTCAAACAGAAAGTACAATGGAAATACCTCACCTCCCGATCGATCGATCGGCTGAGTGCGGAATCTTAAAACAGCATGTGGCCAGGGAGCAGCCTTCTATAGTCTTAACTTCCCCAGGCCCTGGAGGGGAGCCTCACAGTGACTGGCGACCCAGCAGGCCACTGCGGGGGATCCACTGTGATCCCCAAATGTGCCAGCCCAGCCCCAGGGGTGAGGGAAGACCAGCCTGACCAACCTCCTGGAACTGCCCTGCCAGATGGAAATATGGTCGCTGTCACATTCTTCCCCGTCCCCAACACCGCACAAAAGGCATTCATCATCTATGTTCTTATTTTAAATCTAAGTAAATTAGAAGCACTGTTTTTCTTTTTAGTAAAAAAGAGGATAAAATGTGTCGTGATGCATTATAATGTCCACTATAGTTGTTGGCCTCCCCACTAGAAGGAAGATTCTGAGGTCTGGGAATGTGTTTCTGTCTTTCATCTCTGTATCCACAGTGCCTAGCATGTAGTAGGTTCTCAATAAATATCTGTGGCACGAATGGATGGATGGACAGAGTAACGAATGAGTGAATGAGTGAATGAATGCCTTGAAGCATTGAGTTAATTTGCAGAGTAGCAAAAGCAGTTCTATGTTTTCAGTGCTGATGGCCAACCTTAATATACAAGCCTCAACACAGGCCACTACCATTAACCTCTTAATCATTTTCAAAGCTTTATATTAAAAAAAAAAAAAAAAAAAAAAAAAAAAAAAAGGCAAAAATGCTTTTCTTTACCACATCTCATTGAACTCTCACAATAGCTCCATCAGAGAGGCCTGGCAAGAATTATTATTCCACCTGACTGTTGCAAAAACTGAGATTCAGATATGTTAAGGTCCAGTCACCCAGCTCTTGAGAAGCAGAGTCAGGAGTTGAATTTAGCTATACAAAAATACATTCAAACTTACATCCAAACTCATAAAAAGTAATTAGAATTGTATAGAAAGTGCCCAAAGGTGATTACCCACAAGTGATATTTTGCTGGGTCTTGGTAAATCATATACTTGATCATGTTTCCATTTTTGCATTGACTGCTGGGAGGATCCCAATT
This sequence comes from Galeopterus variegatus, assembly GCF_000696425.1. NCBI lineage: Eukaryota > Metazoa > Chordata > Mammalia > Dermoptera > Cynocephalidae > Galeopterus > Galeopterus variegatus. Next base: position 435,606 of record NW_007726684.1, on the reverse strand, counting down.
TGTAGCCTACCTCCTAAGGGGGAAAATATGTTGTTTTAATTTTTGTAAAATGTCTACTTCTTTGTGAGAGCTGGGATGGGGCAGGGGAGTTATGGCATGTATATGGGGAACAATGAAATAGAAAAGTGAAAAAATGCAATTATATTGTTACGGTCTAGACACTGCCTCTTTCCTAGTAGCTTTCATCCATCCAAATCAGCAAGCAGTTACCCACATAGTGAGCAAACCAAGAGGATGCCAGACATGTATTGGATCTCTTATCACCTGGCCCTGTCCACTTCAGTGGCTGACTCCTTGCTTTGAGATGAGAGTCAACACATCTCCCAAGTGATTGCATGACAGTCTTAGTCTCTGATCACAGCTCTGGGGTGACATTCTGACTCTCATGCCCACTCCTTAGGTATCAAGGAAGCTGGTTACAATGTCAGGGGGAGCAAAGGTCCCACTTCTTTAGAGAGGATCATAAGAGCTTTTCACAACAGAAGTTCACCTAAATGATCTGTGCTAGACCCCTCAAAAACCCACAGAGAAAGGTGGTAATCAAGACTCCAGATCTCCAAGCTGCTGGGACCCAGTTCCTTAGAGATAGAAATCCCATCCAGCCTGACTGTGCATTGCATCAGTGTCTACAAGCCACCTGGACATGGCTCATTCTAGATCACGGACTGGAGCCTACAGCTGGATAAACAGCTGGTGCCCCATAAATGCCTCAGGCAGGACTAGCCCTGTTCAGCAAACTCTCCTTCTGATGTGCATCAGGTCATCGCACACAACTTTCCCAGGTCTCTCACACCTGCAGATGCTCAAGCAAAGCATTCACCTCCTCATTACCCCAGAAAGTGTTTACCTGCAAAAAAAAAAAGGCCCCAGGTAAATACTTCTGGTAATAATGAGGTGAATGGGGACAAAGGACCACGATGCACAGTGGAAATCCATTTTGTCTGCCTATAATTACCTCTGTCAGGTTTCAAGATTCTGACACTTGATGAAAAAAGTCCATTTTCATGCTAGTCGTACCATTTAAGATTTTGTAAATATTATTCCAAACAAATCCATTAAAAAAATCAATCATAATTTCTCTTCTATGAATTCATAGTACAAATAAAAGTGCACGAGTACACAAAAGATAATTGGCGTGGCATTGTTGGAAATAACAAAAACTCATAACAACCTAATATCCTGTGTGGATGGGCATTAATATGAATGAGCATTAAATAAGTGATTCAACATATGAAATAGAATATTATGCAGCTGGTAACAATGTAACCTGAGACTAAAGTCAATACATCTCCAACTATCTGATTCCTTTTAAATGAAAAAAGCAAATTGCAGAAAGTATCTATTGTATGATTATTGTATAACCATACTTGCAAAAATAATAGGAATATAAAGTAATACATATACCTATATATTTCTACTATACTCTATACATGTGCATAGATAACTTTTTTCTGAGAGCAAATGTTACTCCATGTGAGTGGCCCACCACAGCTACCGCAGTAACCACGGCTGCTGCAAAAGTGGCTAGATGTCACAACCACCACGCGGATGGTCCGCCAGCCACTGGAGTGCATTGACACAAGGAGAGTCACCAGCAGAGACCAAAGAAAAGAAGAGGATGTCTCTCTTCATAAAGCCCATTCTAGAGTGACAGAAGAAGCATCTGCTCTGTGATAATATTGGGGGACCTGAACACACCTCTCAGCATTGGACAGATCATCTAGGCGACAACTCAACAGAGTAACCATTACTCTTTCAGAAGGAGAGAAGAAATCTAGGGTTATCAGTGGTGGGAGGCGGGAGGGAGAGGGGGATGGGGAGAGATTGGACCAGGGGCATAAAGAATAAGTACAATTGTAACAATATACATACTAGTAATATTGATTTGATCAACATATATCAACATATGTATAATCAATGTATAATCAATTATGATCAATAAAAATTAAAAAAAATAAATACAGTAAAATAAAATTAAAAAAGAAACTAACAGTATATCTCTTTCAAGTGGATAAAAATGTGAGAACATAGTAATGTAACATTTTAAAAATAAAAAGCCTGTAAATTTAAAAAAATAAATAATAGGAATATAAAGTAATACATATGCATATATATTTCTACTATATTCTATAGATATGCATAAATAACTTTTTTCTGAGAGCATATGTTACTTTTATTTTTTAAAATATAACTATTTGAAGAGGGAATGTGAAAGAAACCTATTGATGAACAAAGGAGTGCTTAATTAAAAATAACAATAAAAGTGATAATAAAAATGTCTCCATCACAAAATGTCAATAAAAAAAGCCTCATTTTGCCCCAATAAAAACAAATTCTAAAACAAAGAAAAGTATGCATAATTTTTTTAAAAATCATTTGAGAGCAGGTTATAGCTACACTCAGCCACAAGGAATCTGTGGAAAGGACCTAGTGGTCTTTTACAGTGTGTGCAATTCAGGGATCTTTTGTAAATAAGTTTGACAAAAATCATTACATGACAGAGCTTCAAGGAGGCGCAGGGACCATTTGATCCAAGCTGCTCAGTTTGCAGATGAAGAGCAAATGTGGGTCTGGGAGGTATAAGCACTGTGCAGAGATAGCCAGGGTGATGCAATGGCTTGACCTGAGCCCATGTGTCCCAATCCCGGGCCAGCATCCCCTACATCACAACGGGGGACACATGAGCCAGCTTTCACACCCACTCTCACATCCCCACTTCCCTTTCCCTTTTCTGTTCCAGCCAGTGGTCCTACTCTGGCCACCTCCACCAAGGTGAGTTCTCTGCCAAGGGCCACCCCCAGTGTTCCATGAGCACTGACTAAACACTGGTACATGCCGAGCACTTTGCAGGAATCCCCTTCCTGTCTAGCCACTTCTTTGATGGAGGTAAGAGGAGGAAACTGAGGCACAGAGAGGCTAATTTTCTCAAGATCACAAAGCTGGATTGGAGTCCCCACTATTGGCCTGCAGAGCCTAAGCTCCTACCACCCTCCCCTGCGTGCGAGGGCATCAATTCCATTCACACTCCGGACTGTTTGCCCTGTGTCCTTCACAAAGAGTTACCATTCCATTGTGGACCTACAGTCATGTAAGAAAAGGGACAACCACACTTGCCTTCAAATAGAGTCGTGACTAAAATTCTGCCAGGTGACGTGGCCTCTTGACAGTGGGGTAAACATGCCCCTGCCGACTTCAGATGGTTCAGCACCACCTTGTGGACTCAGCAAACACTCCACTCCAGCTGGGCAGCCGCCAGCAACCCAGGGCTACCCCCTGCCACCATACAGACCAGAGGCCACCGGATGCCCATGACAGCCAAGAGCACTCAGCACTTAAAAAAAGAAGGGGTGCCTTCCAAAGGCCCTGAGAAATATGTGTGTCCTAGCAGGCACATTTTTTGAGTAAAATTTGCTCTTTCAATTTGCCAGCAACCTGGACATGGCCTCAGCTCAGGATCTCAGAGAAGGCTGGTTATTTGGACCCCCAGCTCCTCTCCTCCAACTCCTGGTCTTTCTGGCGGCCACCCTCTTTCCCTCCTGAGTTGCGATTTGACTCCCTGGGAACATAAAGCAACGAGGGTCTGTCTGAAGCCTTTCTGAACTTTTCCTCATCTGAGGAAATAAGGGAGAGGTGGGCAGTCACAGAAGCAGGATGGGAATCTACTGATGGAAGCAGTTTGCCCCTGCCTGTCTGCTAGGTACTCCCATGTCAAAAAGTGTCCTGCCATTACCTCCCGACAGCATCACCACAGTAACTGTCCCTCAGTGGAGAACGAATTTCCTCACCTTTAAAATGGGGACAATTGGAGCCCTTACCCAACAGAGCCAGTTGAGGATTAAACAAGAAAATGAATACTTAGGGCTCCAGTAGTGGGAGCTGCTTTGATACACAGGACACATGGAATTGCTATTCCTGGAGGGACTTTGGGCCACCTTGCTGGTGTTCCTTCTTAAGAAGCCCTGCCATGCAGAGCCATTCATGCATGGAGGGCCAGGGGCCAGGCCATCCTGGCTCTGCCCCAAGCTTGCTGAGCAACCTGAGGCTGGTTACTCACCCTCTCTGAATATCAGTGTTGTCATGTAAAAATAAGGGTGTTGGTTTAATTACCTTAGTGGTTGGCTACTTTTGAATCCACAGCCCTGCCTCCATGCATGCCCTAAGTCCCCAAACTCAATTCGTTGGTAGGTTTTATCTACCCAGAAGAAAAGTTCGTCTATTATGTAATAACTAATTCATTTTCCCATGTAAACTCATCAAAGGCATATGTGGTTACCAACTAGTGCCTGTGATAAGAACGAAGAAACCGGTCATCCTATGAAGTTGATACCAGTCTTGCCAAAAAAGCTTGATGTTTCTGTAAAGCTCAGGAGCCTTCTTTTTAAGGCTACATTGCTATTTTATCTTATATTTTTCAAAATAAAAAGATATTATTATAAATGTACACTCATCATAAAAATATAAAATAATACTCAGGCATATAGATACACTTGGAATATAGACTTCAAAACATTTCCATGCATATGTAAATATTATAAATGTACATATATTTTTACAAAAATGAAGTTTACTATATATATTTTCCATAACTTAAAAAAAACGTAATAACATATTATTGGCAGCCTTCTATGTGTATCCACAGAAATTTGTTTTATTGTTTTAGTGTCTTACTAATTACTCAGGATCTCCCTATCCCTGGATGTCTGGGTTGTCTCCATCTTTTACTACCACGTACGACAGTGTGATGAACATCCTTGTGGCAAACTCTGTGCACATATTTGATTATTTACTTAGTATTAGTTTCTAGAAGTAGAATTGATGCTTCACATCACACATACTTTTTTTAAAAAGAGATTTTACTATATATAGTACTGTTTTATGAAATCGCCCTTCACCAATAACATACTAATTTTTATTCCATCATCAGTTATGCAAGATTTGAGACATCTCCCTGTTTTTCTTGTTTAAATTAATTTTTAAATTATATGTTTAATATATATAAAATAATGTCTACAATGTTCAATATGTTAACAGCAATAAAATGAATCCCTGGATATCGTCCACCTAGCTTAAGAAACAGACTCCACCGTGTTTTTACAGGTAAGCATGTGGCTTCTATTTGTTTGTTTAAAAGATTTAAAAAGTTGTGGGCCACCTGTGCTATCTCCATAGGATCTGTTGAAGAACACAAACTGGGCACCAGAAGGTTTGATAAGCCTTGTAGTCACAAAATACTGCTGTTTGTCTGTCCATCTATCCATCCATCCATCTGTCCATCCATCCATCTATTTTCTTCCTTCCTTCTTTCCTTCCTTTCATTTTTCTCACCATGAATCTCTTGAGTGCCCCTACTCTGCTTCAGGCACTGGGTCTGAACGAGGTCTACAGATGACCAAAACAGATGTAGTCCCTGTCCTCCTGAAGCCTCCAGTCTAGAGCACTTGGCAGACATTGTACATATGTCTAAGCCACCGATGTCTGTAACTATGATTATGCCTCTGTGTGTTCTAAAGCACAGTGTCAGAATGTCATAAGGGCCTAGAGCAGGGGGACCCACTTGGACACACCTCGCAGGCCACTTCATGGATGGGTACTTAACATCTGACTCCAGCTTCTAATCTCTTCTTGTTTGTCTAGGGGATGGGAATGGATGTCTAGCTTCTCCCATCCACTGTGAAGATTTGTTTAGTAGTATTGTTTTTAAGCAGCTTTTCGATGGCAGGATTAAGATCTCCTGAGAGCACCCAGCCAGCAGCTTTCTCCCTGAATCTCAGGTCACAGCAGCCACATTGCATGCAGAAGGCACCTCTTTGCCTCTGCACAGAATTGACATTGATTAGGATGCTGGTACCCAGGTTTTTCCCAACCTGTGACAGAGCTAGGACAGACCCTGCAACGGCTGCTGCCTGAACCCTGACTGCTCAGAGTCTGGGCCCCTAATTCTGGCAAGATGAAAGTATTTGCACAGGCTTGGTGTGACCAGCCATGGGACCCCTGAGCTTTCAGCATCATTGACTCCACTTCTTTGCACAAGCAGGCTAATTTCATGTACAGAACAACAATATTACTTATCCGGTCATGACTTTTGGGTATCACAGGATTCTGGCTGTCAAGGACTCTAAATGTAGCTTCATCTATCTCATCCCCCATTTTATCACCACTGACATGAACAGAGTCTGGCATAGGGCAGATACTCAGTAAATATTTGTCAAAGGGAAGAAAGAATGAGTCCAAGCATCTAATTCATGAGCAGATGTTAATACCCACCTGCCTTCTCATTCCTCATCATTGGATCAAAGTTAGAATCCAGGACCCCACCTTCCACCCCAAGTCTGTATGTCTGTCATCATTACAGATGAATCTGGTGGGTGGACTAAAGCTTTTCAACAGAAATTGGCTGTGTACACAGCCTGGATCTCCCACTTGGAGGTAAGTTGAGGATGAATGGACCCCACTTCCTGATATCCACAGAGAAGTGACAATTTCAATGTTCTTGGTTTTCCTTCCTTGAGCCAAAGGCCAGAGGCATGGAGCACAGTTCTCACCCCTGGTTAGCAATTTCTAGACTGGGGTTTCCTAGTTTCTCAGGGTCCTACTAACGCCCCATCCTAGCTGTTGTGTCCCTGCCCTCCGTTCAGCCCCACAAAATCACACTGCAGAGCTGGGGAGGCCATGGGTTCCTTCAGCAGTAGCTACCTGTAATAAGTAAGCGAGGAGAAGCAGTAAGACTGTATGCACAATGAAGAAACATTAGTCTAGGAATGAAGGATCTGTCAGAGACCTGACTCTGCCACTTATTAGCTATGAGTTCCTGGGCAAGTTACTTAACCTTGTTAAGTCTTATTACCACTTATAAAGTGGGGATATTAATCTCTGTTCTGTTTTACAGTAACTATGAGAACCAAATAAAATACACATTTTTTTTTTTTTTTGTCTTTTTTCGTGGCCAGCAACGGATCGCAATCCTCAGTGTCGCGCCCGTACCGGACCAGGACCGGCAACGGAATCGCAACCCTCAGTGTTGCCCCTGCTCCTCGCTCAGCCAGTGAGCGGCCGGTCTGCATGTGGGATCTGAACCCTTGGCGGGAGTGCAGCCGCGCTTCCCAAGCGGCGCACTGTAGCAGTGCACCACCGGGCCGGCCCCCATGAAGGCCTCTTGACAGCAGCCTTCTGGGCTCCCCAGGAATTAATACGTCTTGCTGCCGGGTCTCTCCTGGACCACGAGATACCCACATTGCTTTGTGGTTCTAGGAAGTTCTTCCAACCTCCTGTGGAGTCAGGAGCCCCTCTGAGGACCCAATAGCATCTATGGGTTCTTTCCCAACACAGAGAAGCCTACATTCCAATTTTCTATGCAATTTAGGGGTTCCCATAGTCCCTAAAACCATACATGGGCCATCGTAGAGTAGTTTAGAGACCTTGTTCAGGGTCCTCTTCTCAGGAGCCATGTCCAGGCTGAAGGGAACAGGCCCTGATTCTGCCACTGATCTGCAGCCTGGGTGACCCACTGTCATGTGACTTTCTACAATGCAACCCAATGCAACCTCCCAGAGAGCAGTGGCTTTGTATGTTTACGGCTAGAGTCCAGCACGTAGACCAATGGCTGGCTCTCAGTAGAAATTTGGCGAATACAGTTTGATTACATGGGAATATGGTCATGGGTAAATTTCTTTAGCTCTCCAGGCCTCAGTTTACCCATGTGTCAAATAAAATTTTCTGTTTAGATGAGCTGTCTGGCACCTCTCAGCTCTCAAAGTCTACAATTTTGGGATCCAGTGTCCTCACCCAGATAACACAGAAAATCTAGGGAAGAGTCCTCTTTTGGCTTAACTCTAACCTCAGCCTGGGAAGTTCGTGTTTAGATAGTTTTGCCAAAGACCTTCCCCAGAAAAGTTCATAAATAAAAATCACAAAGTAGTGGCTCAATCAACAACGAAAACAAAAACAAGAGTTTGCTTTACAAGGCATTGCCAGAACAAAAGATCTCTTCTTAATAGAACCACATTCAATTTTTGGAAGAAAAGCTTAAAACCAAAGTGTCTGATGCCTGTCATTTTGAGGAAGCCTTTACAAAGTGCCAACATCATATTTGAGCTATTACTAGCTACTAAAGAGATCAAAGGGTGACACAGAATGTTCGAGCCTCCATTGGCACAGCTCCAGCTCTTCAACCTGCTGGGGGTGCCAGCCAGGCTGTGTCTTCATCCTGGGCCTCTGTCTGCTGACCTACAACTTGCACATTGCTCTTCCTCCCTCAATTGCAGGACAAGTGTATGTTCAATACACGAGGGAGGATGAAATGGGGTGAGGAAGTGAGGAAGTGCCTGGAACCCTAGAGAACCATGTGAGATACGTGCATGGCATGATCGGCTTGCTGGGGCAGCCTGGGACTCCGATCCTGTCCCCTTAGCTTTGGCTTTGGACAGGACCTCAGATTACCTTTTGGTTGATCAAATAAGATCAACATACAGCTAGCAATATTTTGGGATAGAATATAGGCCCAGATTCACAGCTTTTTCCCCGTGACACTTAGTGAAAATTATCCTATCATAAACATGACACACACAAGCTATGGCCAAGAATCCAATCCCACTTGAGGATTGGTCACTTAATGTCTCAGAGGACTGCAAAGATTTTTGGGAAACCAAAAGATGAAAGTCCTGTTAGTCCACAAAACAGCCCGCGAATAGGACGAAATGCTTCCAGGTTGCCGGGGAAAACCAAGACAAACGTGCTTTGGCTCATCAAGTCCTTGGCTGTCCTACTATTATTGTCCAAATTTAATGCCTCACTGGTGACTTTCATTTTTTCATGCTATTAGGAAAGAATCTATAGTTTCTGCCTTGTCTTGTGAAAGGATACAAATGGTACAGATCTGAAGAGCTGGGCCAGGTCATTTTGTGGGTCATTCAGGTCAGCTAAATGGCAAGGGTTTGCTGAATGGATAAAGAAAAGAGTAAGCAGAGACTGGAGGGAGGAAGGGAGAAGGGAGGGAGGGAGGGTAGGAAGGAAGGAGGGAAGGAGGGAGAAAGGAAATAACGAGAAGAGGAGAGGAGAGAAGGAATTCTTTCCCAAGAAAGTTCGGTAGCAAACTAAGGAGACAAGCCACTGCTATATCTAAGTTAATATATGTAGTATTTTTAAATGAGAACATCGCAGTAGAGTTTTGTTGGTTTATCACAATGGGTTCTAGAAAAAAAATATTCCACTGGATAAAAACATCGCGTGCACCTGGATCACAGCACGGTAGAGTGAACACTTTTTCTGTGGATAGGAGTTGTCCAGATAGATGGAGTGGAAAATTATGCTTCATTCTTCCTCCCCCACACCTAACATTTGTTTTAAATTTGCCTAAATTATGCAGAAAATTAAGAAAAAAAAGCAGAGTCCCTAGGTTTTTGAAATAGGCAATGATGTGTACTTGGTGTGACTTTAAAAAGGGGATTTCAAAATGATTTAAGTGACTCAGGGTGGAGAGGTTTCCATGGGCACCCGGGGCTCTGTAGAGAGTCTCCCTGGAGGGGCACTTGAGCACCCAGGTCTTCTTCCACAGAGGTGAGTTAGACAAGAATGTTACAGCTAAACTGCAGCTTCTGTGACTAGTGGGGCTGCCTGGGGAGGCCCCTGTCACAGACGGTGGAGGTAGAAGGTGCCTTGAACTTTACCCTGCACTCGTGTGGAGTTTGCTGCAGGAGTGAATAGCCCAGAAGCCAAAGGCCACGGACAAATGGCTCAGGGCCTCCCTTTATTCCTCAAGTCAGAAACTGATGGGGAATTTCACCAGCTGGATCCACCATGCGCACTTAGTAAGTGTCCACCCTATTCTGAGCACTGTGCACATATGTGAGTAATGACAACCACAGTAGCTACATTATTGAGAACTTATTGTGTATTTTACTTAGAGCTTTCATTCAACACAAAAAGTAACTGTTATCTTTAATTTAGAAACAGAGACAGCGAGCAACTCACCAGAGGTCACACAGCTACAAAGTGGAGGAGCCAGCTTTCAGATGCATGTGTGTTCTTAACCACTACCTCTCCTGCCTCCGTGATTTATTGAGCATCACCCATAGGCTGAGCCTTGTGTTGTCACCTTCACTCCCATCAACTCCTAAAAGCCCATTTACTCCTTGCAATAACTTTGCCAGGTTGGTCAAGATCAGGCCAAAAGCACGTGATGCTCCTCTTCACAAGTAGACAAAAGCCCTGTGTGTCTTGTTGTAAACTTGGGGTAAGGCAACCTAAAAACGAGCAGCAACTCAGGGTCCTGGGAAGATCATGCCACAAAAGTGGGTGGAACCGTGAATTTCCAAGCCCTGAGAAGTGGGTGTGCACCCCATGCCCCGTGAGACAGGCCCAGAGACGGGGGTCTTCCATGACTAAATGCCCGGACTGGCCAATTGAAGGGTTCCCTCCCCTTTCACTGAAAGCTTTTGCTGTTGACAATCTGCTGTCTGCACGGCAAGAGGAAATGGCCCCAGAATGTGACGGGCTCCCCAAAAAGGCCAAATCAGGTGGAGGAAGAAACTGGTCTGGTAACAAGAGAGTCTTCTTTTGCAGGAAGATTTTTTTTTTTTTAATCTACAAAGAAGAGACTATAGCCTATGAAATCTGCCTCATCTCACAGCCTCATCTAACCTATGTGGTCACCAGACCCAAAAAAAAAAAAAAGTTTCCTTAAATATTGCACGGCCGACTTCTCTGCAGAGCCTCTTTTCCCCACGGAACATTACTACTTTTTTTTTCTTTTTGCAGCTTTAGAAAAATAGATAATTACTTCAGTTAATTTCAGCAAAACAGTTCAAACTCATCAGGGCTGAACAAGTATAATTTACTGCTCCTTCTGACTTATTGTTGTGACTAGATGTGGATTGATGATTAGAGTGGTAAACAGTAACATTTCTGTAAAATGGCTGACTCGGCTGCCAGCGTGTTGGGGGAGACACCTGCCCCCGTGGCTGTGCCGCGATTGTGCCTGTGCTCACGGCTGTCAACAAAGAATATAAGTATTTGACAAGGTGTTATCTAATTGTGTTTTTAAAAGCCACGATACATACATCTTTTAATGTGTCACTTTAAGCAGCCAGAGAAGTTCTTTTATTAAAAAGTACAAAGAAAAATGAATGCCTTGCGTTTTCTTTTCTTCCCCCCTCTCCCTCCCCCCCCCTTTTTTTTTTTTTTTTTTTTTTTTCTCTCCTTTCCCTTTCCAAGCTCTGCCCTTTTGCCGTCACTCGGTGGAACATATTTTGCTTTTTAGTCGAATTGGCTTTTATTTAAATGGTTGCCCAAAATAGCTCGGCTACATTAAGTCTATAAGAAGAAAGAACAGTATGTCCCATGGACGATCTTTGCTTTGGTCCTGGTGGGAATTAGACCACGGTCACAGGAGGCAAAGAACAAATCCTCCCAGATGCGGATCCTCTGAGACATAAAGTGAGGGGTCGGCTGGCGCTTCTTCTAGATGGGGTCTCGCCTTCTCTTTATCCCACTCCCTGCCACGCCCCCTCCCTTCCCTTAGGGGTCCCTTGTCACCCCTGGGATCCCATGATCGCATCTCCCTTTCCCCTGCCTCCTGCGCCCTGACGCTAGCTGGGGTTTGTCCCAGAGAACTGAACCACCATGGGAGACAAGTCTTCTCCCTCCAGGAAATGTGGGGAAGAGAGATGGGTAAAGACAGCAAGGAGTCAGGGAAAGGCACACCCAGCTAGAGATGTGCATGTCAACAATGCCCTGCAGAGTTGGGATCTTGAAAGAGCCAGAGAAGATTCTACCCACGCAAACTGCTTGGAGAAGGCAGATCAGTTTGGGTGGAAGAGCAGTCGGAGGGACAAATAACTGCAGTTCATCAGAAATAGTGAGTTCCACCACTGCCACCAGTTCCTGAGGGATGGAGGGAGGGAGCGTAATAGGGCGGTGCCCAGTCCCTCATCTACACATGGGAAATCAAGGTCTCAAATGACATAGGTGGGAAGTGATGGGCCAGGCCCAGAATTCGGACAACCTGAACTCCTCCAGCTGGGCTGGCCCAACTTCACTTTGACCTTCATAGCTGTGGCTCCCTTGGCCCCACTTGGAGATGCACTTCTGTGCTGTGCCCCACATCAGCCACTGGCACCCTGGGTCCCTCCAAGAGGGAGGCATGTGATACACAGGAGCCAGCCAAGGGCAACGCTTAGCATGCATGTGTGGCTCCTCTGTGGTGGACTTTGGAGCACTGGGGGTGGGAAGGGGCATAGGGGGTGCCTCGAATCCCTTTCCTCTGATTCACACCCAGCCCTCAGATACTGCACCTCTGTGCCATGCTGACTCAGATGTTGGCTTCAGTTTTCACCGAATCACATGCAAGTCCTGAGGAGTGTCTTCTCTCCAGAAGGAGACAGAGGAAGGAATAGGGAAGGGTGGGGAGACGGGAATGCCAGCTGGCTGCCTCCAGCAAGGAGAGCGGGACCCCCAACCCAGGGAGTGCCCGAGTGTGCCCTCTGCACTCCTCCAGCAGGCTCTGCTGGGGTATCCTGGGGATGAGGGCCTAATGATCTAGTCATAGCAGCTATTTCATCCATCATAGTCAATGTCATGTGGTGAGTCAAGCCATTTGTTACCAGTTATGCAAAGAAGGCAGCGGCCGGTGACAGGGGGAGGTGGAGAAAGCAGTGGCAGGCAGACCACGGCATTCACCTGGAGAGCAGAGGTGAGTCTGAGAAGGCAGAGAAGGGGGAGAACTATAGCCTGGCTCATGGATGCCCAGGCCACAGGCCTGAAGCAGCCCCAGAGGCCAGCCTGAGATGGGCACTATGCCTGGCCCCTGCTTTTCTGCAGGTGACCTCGGGAGGTGCACAGTGGTGCATAGGAGCACCTGGCTGCTGGCCGTGTGTGGACAGCTGGCAGGCTGGGTCCAATGGGCATTTCACATTGCTGGGCATGGCGACGGTGATGGGGAAAGACGAAGCCTGGGCGAGCAACCCTCTGAGAGCTCTTCTGTATCGAACGCCTGTTGATTGTCTCTCCTACGAAACACCGGGGAAGGTCTCTGGATCCCGATTGAACTTTGGTGTTTGATATTTTCTGTGCAGTGCAGCTCACAGAAGCTTCATGGAAGATGCTGCATGTGGCACAGTTTGTAAGGCTGAGAAGATGAGACAGAGAAAGGGACAAGGGACAGGCTCTCTGATGCTGGCTTCTTTCTGAAGACAGTTGATGATGTCTTTCAGTCTAGCCATTTTCTTCTTCTTCTCAGAGTCCACATGGCTCTGCTTTGAAAGGTTCCCTCTATCCAGCTATCACATCTCCTCCAAATTCCCTGAAGCCCTGCTGGGCAAGCAGAGCCCAGCTCTCCTGCCCAAGGAGATAGCCGTGATACGTCAGAGGTCATGGCAAGTTGGCTAAGTGGCCAACCCTTGTACCTGGTACTGATAGCTTTTCTCCCTTTTTGGAATCTTAAAGTTGCAAAGTGGGAGGACAGGAAGGAGAGGGAGAAACAAAGGACAGAACCCCCGTTGCCTGCAACACTGGCCAGGTGGGGTCAGAGCCAAGGCTGTCCTCGCCAAGGACTAGAAGAGCTTCCCTTTGCCAGCGAGTCACAACTGGGTGTGCTCTGCCTGCCTTCCTTTTTAGGAAATGCTCCATTTCAGAAAGTGGAAGCCATTCATGAGAGAGGTGCCTTAGGGATGCCAGCCAGGGTTGGCCTGTCTGCAGCAGTCAATCATAGGTTTGGGGAACCTGAGCCAAGTCTCTTCCCAACTGGAAAATCAGGCCATTCAACCACAGAATGGCAGATAGCCTCTTAGTCAAGGCTCACAAGGGTTCTGGAGTCAGCATCACAAGGGTCCTTCCTTGATAGCAAGAACCCAGAGCCTGGGGACTGTGTGCACCTCCCTGGAGTCTTAGGGAAGTGGTATTGACTCCAACTTAGAGCCTAGTAAAGCTGGGATTGGCCTGGAATTGGATCTGATACCAAGAAATGGAAAACTAGCAAAATCTGGGGAAAAGAGAACAGAGAGAAGGAAGCAGGAGAGAGAGAAAACTCATGGATTCATTTGGAGAACACTGCAGCTGGTCCCCAGCCTCACACTCACAGATGCAGGTACTTCTTACCAGTTTGATGCGGCATGTTTTTTCCACAGCATCTTCTCTCTGATCCACCAGGCTGTTGTTATAAATACTTGATAGCATTTGCGTGAAAGGATCTTTTTACAACAGTTTTAATGAAAGATTCTACTCCAGATATATGGAAGAAGATGCTGAACCCAACGATAGCTCCTAAATGGTATGAATGTGAAAAACCTCAGCAAATAATAAACGCATTTCAAGCTTTATACCTGTTTATTTCACACTTTCTTTAATATACCAATTATTCATGTAACACCTAACTGAGAAATGTGTTATATCTAGCAATCACTTATAAGAATTTGCTAAACACTAGCACAACGGATATGTCCATCACCCGATCATTTATCATCCTTCTATAACCATGAACTTGCTGGTAAATGGGGGGTAAAGTTGATTTAATCTTTGAGTTTAGGGAAAAAAAAACAAACCCAGAAGATATTTGTGATTATGAGACATTTGCTTGTCATTTCCACAGCCAGTTAGGATTCACAAACATGAAAATCCATTATGGAATGGTGTATAAAGTGTGACTGCGTCTTGTTCAGTCAATTAGTGAGCTGAGCCTGAGTGTGCTGCTTATCTGGTGATCTGCACCTAGTCTGACAAAAGTGAAGAAGACATTCAGACATGGGGTTTGGGTGGAAGGAGGCTGTGGTTCACACACAGCCACACTTTGTTTCCAGACACCCACCTGTCTGAACCATGTTCGTTACAGATCCTAAAAACAGGTCCAGCAAAAGGTGATGATCAAATGCGTTGCCAGCAGAGGAGACATGGAGAAATCCCACTGCATTCCCAGGGTGCTGATCACCCCTTGACTTAAACAGTCTCTCCATGTTCTACTACTTGAAATCCTTTGTGCTACCTTGACACCTTGATGCAACACCAATGGATAATTTATCCCAAAATGATGCTATTTTTGCTTTGCCAGAATTTGATGCATAGTGACTTGTGCATGGAAATTACTCTGCACATCTGTATTCTGATTATGATATTTAGTGCAAGGGTCATGAATAATAATATTGCTAAATATGCTTATTGCCATCTATAAATAAAGGTTATCACACTAGAGAAGGTTTTGTTTCAGAGTGGCAGAACAAGGCATGTTAGTTGCAAGACAATAGAGCTGTAATTTTAATATGAAAATAAATACTTATATTTATAAATATTCAAATGATTTCCAAAGTGCAGGAGAAACACCTCCATACCTGCTTAGCAAGTGAGTACTAAGCTTTCCAAACTGTGCTGAGAAAGTTTTCCAAGGCCACCTTCTCAGTGTTGCAAAGGAATTCTAAAGGGCCGCAACCTCTCTGAAGGATGCGTTTCTCTTGTATTTTAATAAAACTATAGCTTGTGATTGGAAGCCCAGTGCAGACTATTGTCTCTCCTCAAGTTGCACCAGCAACCCGTCAGAGCTGGCTGTGACTCAGAGGGAAGGGCCTCTATGAGACAGTAGAACAGAGCAGTTGAGGGAGGGCATGGGAGAGAAGGCAGCAGCAATCCTGTACAAGGGCGGGCAGAGAGGACACCCCCAGACCCCTGCTCTGACATCTCAGACATGACCACCACCTTTGCAAGAGGAATGGTCATTTTTCCTCTGTTGGTATCTGCTTCTGGTCTGAATTCTCATCCACCAAATGGGTGGGCGGCATTTATTACTCTTTGTCTTCCCCCATTGAATTATCAGTTGTCTGTCAACATTGATCCAACTGCCTGGGATGCAGGCACAGCTGTGCTAGGCTCCCCATTTACACATCTGGGCTCTGTGAAGGGCAGTGTGATTCAGGACACACCAGAAGTCCTCAGTCTCCTCTCTCCCCCTACAGGCATCCTTTGCCTGTGCCAATTCCTCACTACCTGGGAAGGTTATCAACCATTCTTCCCAATAGACAGCCTTCCCTCAAACAGCTGGACATCAAAGAGGCTTTTTTGTATGAGCTGGTTTGTGAAGAACCACAGAAAACAAGCACAAGAACTGGAAATGTCCTTTAAGACAATTGAATCCAGTTCCCATGCTCTGCGGCTAGGGAAACTGGCCCCCCAAAGTGAAAGGGGCTCTGCAAGGTAATTAATACAGTGAGACCTCTATTCCAGTCTTCTGACCCACGTCTCTTCTCCTCCTGGGGTTGAAATGTCCATTAGAGAGAGGGGTGCCTACTTCCAGCTCAGCAAATAGACTGTACACAGCAGCGCGAGCTGACAGGACATGAAGGAAAGAAAGAGTTTAAAATTCACCATAGTACACTTTTTACGGAGATGGCACTGAAAGCAAAGAAAGAAGCTATTGCCACCTCCAAAACAAAGGCAAGGCAAAGGCTTTGAAGGTCCAGAGAAGGCATTTGAAGCCACAAAATGATTTGCATGTCACCCACTCTCCTTTGCTGAAGACACCAGGGCCCATGTGCCCTAGGAAGAGGGGCCCCAGGAGGAACAAGCCTGACCACTAGGCCACTGTCAAGCTCCCCCTGATCACAGGCCAGCCAGAATGAGAGGTAAGCTCTGTATCCACTGAGAGTATCAAGACCCACAGCAGCAGACTAAGGAGCCTATGAAGAAGCTCCACGGCCCTGGCATGGCCAAAGGCAACACTGCCCAGGGCTGATGGAGAGGAAGAGGTGCAGCCTGACCCTCCCCAGCCATCACACTGTGGGAGATGCCAACAAAAGTGGGCCAATTGGATAGAGACTGGTGGGCTTGTTCTAAATATAGTCAACTTTTCACCATTGCAAAAGAAGATCCCAGTACCAGAAAGGCCTCGCCCCAGAACTGCACTCCTTCCTTGATGTGATGAGGTGTTTCACCTCCAACTCCATATCCATCATTGCTTGACTGGGGTAAGTTCTGCATTGTCTCCCAGTGCTCCCCAGTGGTATTGAACTCCAGCTGCCCACGGTGGTCACTGGCTTGGTAATGCACCCTTTGTTGGTTCCTTTCCCTTCCTTGCCTCATTTCTCTACCCCCATCTGTTGTCCCTGGGTTCATCCCCAAATAAACCACTTGCACTCAATTCTCAGACATCCATAACCTGGGAACTGTTCGTAGAAGAAGGTCATTGGTATCACAGCTAATTCTTTCAACAGCAACATTAGTCAAAGCAAAACAAGAGTTGTGGGTGGACCCCTCAATTTCATAAGAAAATAATCAAAACTTCTCATGGCTCCAGCAACCTATTTTAGTAAAGTGTGACTTTATACTTGCCATTTCCAGCAGGAAGAGTCAACATCACCACCCTTCATGGTCTGCAAGAACAACAAAGGGTTGACAGCAAAGAATCCTAGAATCAGCAGGGTCCTTCGAGCAATGCAGAGCCCTTCTTTGCATGCAGTTGAGGCCACTGCAAAGAGTACTCCACACTTTCCCAGACATCCTCCCAGGGCTGGAGGCTGCTAATAAATAAAAGGTTCCTTCCTATTTTGTACCTAAAACTACTGTCTCTGATGTTCCCCTAAACCCAGATCTCAAGACTCTTGGGAATTCTGTAGCATATCCAGAGACATCCCCTGCCTCCACTAAGTCTGTACCTCAGTGGGCTCCTGAATAGATACGTTTTTTGGCCACACCTCATATCACAGTGTTCCCAAACTGCGTGGGTGTTCACAATGCTTCTTATATCACCTGCACTATTATTTCCTCACTTTCAAAGCCACTAACTCTTTTTAATTTTAATAAATTTATTCTAAAATGAAGCTTAATATCAGAACCATAAATGGAAACCCAGTACTACTTGACATAATCAGAAAATAGTCACACTAGTGCAACAATAAAAACAGGAGAGTGTTATTAAATTCCAGCTAGAATCAATTGCCTGAAAAGGCTCCGGGACTAAGACCTTCTCCCTCTGGGTTCAAAACTGTAACTAGCTAATGTTGGAGAGGTGTTAAAGACAGAGCAGCACCAAACTGATATTTCCTTCTTGGTTTTAATCAGAAAGACTAGAAAAGAATGGAAATAGGACTGCATTTCTCATGATGTTTCCATGGGTGGTGGTTTCATCTGAAGCCATCATCTGATTCTCGGTGAGTGTCATGTGCCCAACATTGGAAAACCATCACTTCCCGGTTACGGACCTCCCATCCTCTTACTTCTCTCCTTTGGCTAACCCCTAGTTTCAATCTCCTTCCCAAACACAGTATCTGAGACCACACACATAACATCTTGGTCCTATTACCAACCACTGTGACCAGGACAGTTAGCTTCTATTAATGCAGTCATGACCACATCTGAAGAGAACCTAGGCTCAGGGCTGCACCTGCTATGCTGCTGTTATGGCAATGCCCATGGTCGGGTGCCAGAACCCTCTGCTGGTTCTACGAGGGTGCTGTACACCTGAATGGCCCCAGACTGCTGTATGAGCTGGTAAAGATTGGCACCTAAGCAATTTGACCTCCAGCCTAGCAGGTGCATCTGTGATTCAAGGCACAGCTGTGACATGAGGGAGCTCCCCAGAAAGCTACGTGTTGCTACAGGATGAAGATTGAATGCACTTTGCATCTGGGGCCCATGAGATCTAGTGGGACTCCACAGGAGGCAGTTCAGTGCTGCAAGTAGAAAGGCCACACATGACATGGCCATGCATGCACCAACCTATTGCAATAAGTTAGTAAACAGAAGTGCCTTTTTAATGCACCAATTACTGAAGCAACTTCAACTTAACCTTGTGAACCTCAGAGTTAGCACTGCTGCCAGCTGCAAATTTAATGGGGAATAAGCAGGTCAGAAAGGGTTTACACACACGCAGGCTCTAGGCTTCTCCCCAGTCTCATCTAATGGGTGCCTCGGCCTCATTAGCAGTGCAAGCACTCCTTCCATAGCCATTCCTCTGGTGAATGGAGTTTTTCCCCAGAATGCTGCCACCTGAAACATGACCTGGCTAATTCTTTCAGGGAGTGAATTCTCCAGGCTCCAAAGCTGAAAATCAATAACTCAACTGATAATAAAGGGTGTGAGTGACCACATGCTGGAGGGGACTCATCAGGATAGTCTGACAAGGCCCCTCCCTATTACCTTGAGCCTGCCATGTCTGCTAGGCCAGGGAGCAGATGCCAGGCACCACCTGGGGGCGAGCGCCTTAAGAGCTTCACAATGGGTGGTGGAGAACGTGCCTGCCATAATTAAGAGGCTTGGCGAATGGGAGAGTAATGCCAACTGATCTTGATTTAGTTGGGGAAAATGCATCCTATCATCTGTTGTTAACTATTAAAGTCATTTAAACCCTTCTGAGAATAGATCTAACATGGGGTGGCTTTGAAGGTTTGATATGTCTTGTAATCCATAGATTATTGAAGTTAATTTCTCTGCTGAGATCCTACTATCAGTGAAATTGCATGCATACTCAAAAATTGGAAAAAAAAATAAAAAAGAAAGATTTCTAAATTGGATTTCTGCTATGCCTCAGTCCAGAAAAGTAGCAATGGTGTGAATGACTGGTTGAGGATCTAGGAAAAGGTATCTTAACTCATTTCAAATCTTTTCTCATGATAAGTGTGGACAGAGTCATGTTATTTGCCCACAGTTTATCCTTTGCTCATTTAGGAATCATTTTTGGTTGTTGTTAGAGAGTCCCTTATAGGATAAGATAGAGGGGGCAATCACAGTGTGCTGATTTATATCATTGTGAATCATTTTTTCCATACTTTAAAGTAGTTTTAATTGAATCTTATCCTCTTGACTTTCATTTACTTTTAAATGAGTTTCAGTTGTAGAGTTAGGATTCAACTGACTCCAGGAGTTGACAAGTTCTAGTGTTCTGAGCATAGATTAATGTATAATGTTGACAAATGTTTCTTGGACTACGATACTAAATTATACTAAAACATATTAAATACTATACAATATTCATGGTACTCTCAATCCACACAATATTTTACAGGTAGGCATAAAGCAGACTGCGTTAAAAATGTAACTAATTTTGGGGCCGGCCCGGTGGCGCACTGTGGTTCGGATCCCACATACAGACCGGTTCCCGCTCACTGGTTGAGCGAGGTGCGGGAGCAACACCAAGGGTTGCGATCCCGTTGCCGGTCCCGGTCCAGTGCGGGCACAACACTGAGGGTTGCGATCCGTTGCCGGTCATGAAAAAAGACAAAAAGGAAAAAAAAATGTAACTAATTTCCAGAAGGTACAATTGTTTCAAGAGATGACTGCAAATAATGTACTAGATTATGACCATCCTTTAGAAGCTGGCTGGCCAGGAGAGCCTTTTCAAAAATGGTATTCAGTATCAGAAATGATACCAAGTGCCAGAAGAAGAAAGGAAGGAAGAAAGAGAGGAAGGAAGGAGACTACGTGGCCTTCTGGGTTGGTTTTCAAAGGCGCTTTTGTGCCAGTTACTTCCCCTAGCCACATGAATTTGCCCACTTGGCTCTGAATTTCAGTTGCGTTCCTCTCCAGAAGGTTGAGCTTAGGAGCTGGAAAGGTCATGTGTGACTGTGGACATGCAACGGAACATGGGGACAAGGTGTTCTCACCAGGCAGCCCACGATGGGACCAAATGACAGGGTTTCTACTTCCCTTCTTGCCTCAGTAGAAGAACATCAATGCAGCCTAATTGCTCACCAGAACCTCTTCCATCCAGGGACAGAACCAGGAAAAGCAGAGGTCATTCACATTTACTAGACTCAGGCACAAAGTAGGCCCACTGCCTGCTAAATCTCTCTCCCCTTATAACAACCCTGTGAGAGAGATGTGTTTGTCAGCCTTGGGTTATGGATGATAAAATTCAGTCTTAAGAAATATCTTGTAACTTGCCCAGACACATTGTTATGAAATGGTAGATCTGGGATCCAAACTAAGTTTAAGCTCCAGAAGGGCAGGATTATTTGGGGAAAGTGCGTAGGGGGTAGGGGATCTTGTCCTGTTGACTGGTGTGTGAGAGCTCAGTGTGCGTTTCTTGAATAAATAAATAAATGAGCCTAAGCACTTTCTACTGCAGTGTGACAAATACAGAAGTTGATGCTTCAAATGTCAAACTATGTGGTGCAGACAGTAAGAGAATGTTCTACGGTCACCAAGTGGCAGAATTCTTGTGTTACCTGAAGTCAACAAGCAAGGCTTCCTGGAAGGCATGAGGCTTGACACAGGCCTTGAATGATAAGTAAGTGGTGAGCAGATGGCATCCCTAGTGAGATGCTTCTCAGGGGAGGTGGAAGAAGGCAGAGGTGAAGATCAGGATGGTAGCAGGGATGAGCCTGGACTGCTCGGACCAGAGGGCTTTTGGTTAGCTGGGGTTGATTATAGATGCACAAAGAGCTGGGTAACCCCAAGCAATAGTATCCTGTCCTAAGCCAATGGGCTATTTCTGTGAGTGAGAGGGCTGCTTCCTGAATTTCTAACTAATACTCCCCAATATCTATTAACCTTCCTGACCACTAGGGCCAGAAATGTAACTCTACACTCAATAGCCATGCTTGTCAAGTTTGAAGAGCTATTTACTTCATTCATTTGTTCATTTACCCATCCATCCATTCATTCATATATTCATCCATCCATCCATCCATGCATTCATCCATTAATTCATTCCTTCATTCGTTATTCTACAATATTTTTGAGGGCCTACCATGTGCCAGGCACTGTGCCAGGAGCTAGGAATGCATTTGTTGCTGCTGTCATGATGATTGCAGTCCCTTCAAGGGGCAGTGTGCAGGAAGCACTGCTTTCTGTTCCTACCAACATCAGGATTGCCTTAAATAGATAATTTCAGCATATTTCTTGGGCATTCTCAATGTGCTTTAGATTGTGTCTTTTGATCTTGGAGAAAAGATAAATTCCTAGACTGTGGATGACTAAAGGAAGACATACAAACAAAGATGCAAGTTCTGCAAGGTGCAGACTGCAGAAATTATGAGGAATCAGGCAAGAGAGAGACCGGTGTGGCTCTGGAAGGCTTTACTAAAGGACAGAGAAAGAGCTAATCCTGAAGGCTGGACATGGATTGGCAGACAGGAGCTTCAGGGCATTCCAGGCTGCGTCCCCAGTGTCTTCAAACATTCTCTGATTTGTACTTTGTATAGATGCATATCCACATGCAGAGATATGCACACACTTTTGTTTAGTCAGGAGTGCTATTACACCGCAGGGAAAGGAATCGCAATGGCAGGGGCACTGTGGGCGCCACATTTTCCACTGTACCCATGCTAAACACACAGCACCTTCACCAACAGCTTTCTTACCACTCATCCCTTACCCTCCTGCTGCCAGAGGATTTGAGAGTGTAAATACCATGGAAGCTAAAAGATGTTATCTGCCTGAGTACCCCAAGGAACAGTGGAGAGGAGGTACCTCCACCCGCTGGTAACCACTTGCATCATGGCACTGCAAGCCTGAGCCTACCCTTGGGGGCCAGGCCTATCCAGAGCCCCGATTCTGGAAGGAAGTGTCCACTTGCACAGAGCAAGTCCCAAGTGTGGAGTGTCCCTCGAGTATCCAGGTTGAGTTACATGCAAATGTGTTTTTGTAACCATACCCCATACCTGCTGCTGAGGAAGCCCTTCTGCAAATAGGAAGAATCACCTGCCAGCCACCCTGGTCCTGCCAATGGCCTCTCCTCATCTCAGAAGCATCACTTCCTACTGCGGCAAGACAGAAGACCATTGTTGGGGCCCCCAGTGGCATCTCCCCACTATCCCATAGAAGGGCTAACCAAAGTTGCTGAGTCCCCTTCTCCTCATACCATCACCCAGTATGGCCCTGGCTTGCTTAGAGTCCCTGCTCCTGTAACTCCCACACTGCCTTAGAAATGCCACTCAGCGACTAGGTCTCCTTCCAACAGGACCCGTGACAATCAGTGATGCTGCGGCCCTTAGAGATCACCTAATGTCAACTCTTCATAGCACGGATAAAGAATCTGAGGCCTAGCGAGGGTTTGAGGCTTACTCAGGACAATGAAAGAACTGGTAAGAGAACCCAGGTCTTCAGCCATTGTAACTCTGGAAGTTGTGACATGTAAACAAATGTTAACTGTTTTAGCAGCAGAATCTCCTCCATAACGCATTCGCTTGGCACAGGTGTCCTAAAGAGCTTAGGCTCCTTCCCTTTTGTTTGGAGATGCTCTGCCCATTATGCTTCACTGCCTCTGTTTCCCTGAATTGTCAGATTTTAGTGTTTTCCCAGCTACCAGCCAAAGCTTCTGGAGATGAGAGCAAGTCTTTGCTACCCTCGCTATGGCCAAAAGTTGCCTCATCCCTGACCGTGGTGAAGCCTGACCATTGGCCCCTAACCTCTTTCTTTTCTGTCTCCCATCTCTCCCTCAGAGGATTCCACTTGGAATCCTGCGACATTCAGTTGTCTTGAGTTCTTTGACACCTGTGTCTCAGATGTGACATCTTCATGCCTTCACCATCCTGCTTCCAGTCACAAGAGGCTCAGAAAATCCTCCTAAGGAGGGACACAGCCAGCACCTGACCTCAGCCTGTCTAAGTCCCCTGCAAGAGCTATTTCTAGTCCTCAAAGCAAAATCCTCAACCACAGCAAGCAATTGTAACTTTCCATTATAACTTTAGAGGTAGGAGAAGTTAGTGAACCTTTTAAGTTGGTTATTATTTCTTTTTCTAAAGAACTAGTCTCATTTGTGTGATGGATTTCGTAAGGACTGCTTCCATAAATTCAGGTGGAACCTCAGGTTTTGGAGGTTCTAGAACAAGCTGTTAATGTTCATAATTCCAGAAGCCAATACCAAATTCTTCTAGGGAAAACATTTGCAGAGTAAATGAGAACTGATGGCCTCATACAGGACTTGGAAAATGCTGGGACACGCCATCTGTCCCCCTCCTCCCATCTGCTCTGCAGAGACGCATGGCCCAGGGCTCTTTGGAGGGTGTCTGTGGGTCCAACAGCAGGGAGGGCTCCAAGCAGTCAGGAGCTGGGATTGCCCTGACCACCGTGGATGCCCAGGTGAGAAAGAGGCCCAGGGGGAGGAAGGAAAGAACGTAAAGCCTTGCCCAAGGACTGAGGATGAGCTAGAGTTTCCTTGAGCCCCCATTGTTTCCGCAGCTCCCCACAGGGTCATAGTAAGCTGAGCTCAGAGGGCTTTGGTGGGGGCTACTTCCAGCCAGAGCATCTGCTGGCTGAGAGTCAGCGACCCCACCCCAGCCCTCCTTTGGAGGAGTAGATGAGGGAGTCTGGCTCCTGACCCCTCCCTCACATGCCCACAGGCACACACGGGTAGCCTGCTGCACAGTCCGAGCCCCTGCTTGTGCACACATGGGTGTGCTGCCTCACAAATCTCTGTTTCTGAGGCATTTGACCACCACTGCCCAGAGGATGCCCACACTTCCTGGGATCAGACTCCTGATGCTGCCAGTGCCCCAAAAGATACCATTTCCTATCCATCAGGAAAAAGAGTTGCATTCTAGGACTTGCTTCAGAAAGTCTTTTTAGTGCTGGCTATTTCCAGCAGTCCAAACCCAGACAGCATGAGGGGTGGTCAGAGCTCAGAGTGAGGTTCCGCAGGGAGGGGCTCCTCAGCCAGCAGCTCTCTGTGTGCTCAGAATCAGCCACTGGGGGACACTAGAATGCATGGTGAATACAGAACCACTGGGTGAGAGCAGGACCTCCCAGGGCAAGATGACAGGAGGGACGTGGGGGGAAGGGAGGAGGCCTTCAAGGGGCCAGGGGAGACAGAGGACAAGGGCTTGCACACCAGCAATTGCATCCCAGCCACATGCCTTTGGAACTGGGATGAGCTAAGAGTCAAGAAACTGCAAAATCTCTGAAGAAAGATTTTTAAAAAGAGTTTCCTTTCTGGGAAGGATGGTCCAGTGGATTGTAGGAAGGACCTCAGAACACATCAGAATAACATAATGGAGCATCCCTCCATAGTGATGACCTGTGATTAAAGGAATTAAAGCATCTTCTAAGGCATTTGATTCCAACCTGTCCACACCACTGTCCATAGCACTCAATGTGTCCCTTGGGGATTTGGGGACAGAGAGAGATTGACTGCACTTGTGGCTACAATTTTCATGCCTCATTTCATCCAGGCCCTTTGCTAGTCTTCTCCTACACTGACTCTGAGCGTAGCTGTGTGACTTTGGCCAACAGGACAACAGTGATGACGCCAGCAGAATCATGCAAAAGTGTTTGTGTGTTTCTATTTGCTCTCTTAGGAGAGCCTCTGCCATGAGAAGCAGCCCAGAGCCGCCTGCTGGAGGATGAGAGACCACATAGAACAGAACTAAGTAACCCCAGCCAAAGTCATCCTGAGCTGGCCAGCCTCCAGCCGACCTGCCAGCCATCCACAGAAGCATGAGTAAGTCAAGATCCAGTCACGCCGGGCCTGGATGAGCAGAATCACCCAGCTGACCCGGAGAGTTCTGAGAAAACATAAATTGCTGTTGTTTTAACCACTAAGTTTTGGGGTAGCTTGTTTCATGGCAGGAGCTAACTGCTACAGCTGTAGGGAAAAAAACACATTTATTAGTCATTCAATCAGGAACTAACCACTTTGTCTCTCCTCGTTTTAGTTCTCTAAGCAATCTTACACTCCAAGGATGGAACTTAGAAAGTGATTATCTGGATATAATTTAAAAACACGAATGGTTACCTCCAGAGCCAATAATCCACACCTAATGATGGATGACTCACTCCCAGGCCCGGGGCTAAGTCCTGTGCATGCATAAGCTTATGCAGTCACGTCAGGCAGATACTACCATGGTCCCCATCTGAGGAGGCTGAAGCCCAGCAAAGCTACGCAATCTAACCAAGGTCACCAGCCACGAGCGGTAGAACTGGACCACAAACTTACTTCTAGTTCATGTCAAAGCCTGGACTCTGAGATGGTGCATGAAGGTACAAATGAGCTTGTCCAGAACCTAAATAACCCTCTTCTGACTAAATGCTAAAATTTAATAAATCATAAACTAAGGCTTATTTCAGTACTGGCACGTAAAGGGAGCTCCCTGAGTGTCACACCTACAGTGAACAACATGGGGCCTTACATGACCGTCCCTACACTGAGAAGTGGACAACTTTCCAACCTAGATGTTTCTTGGAGAGACCAGTATTTCAAAAGCTCAACGGAGGCACATTAGGATTCGGTAAAAACCTGGATTTTTAAACAATTCTAACGCATTAGCAGTGCCTGGTATGAGGTGAGCTCTTTTCTCATGTCACGTAAATCATGTCACGTAGCTGGTAAAACCTAGAGACTGGACCATATTCTGAGCACTTGGATGGGGCCAAGAAACAGACAAGAAGTCCAGGACTGCAACCAAGAGAGGATTCAAAGAAGACCTGAGGTTGTGTTCTTTGCTAAGCCAGGCACTCAGCTTGGGCTCAGAATTCCCAAGTCCCATGGTGTGACCCGTCCCTCATAGATAATTGAGATGTGTCTTCGGGAAAACACGTGTGTCCGTTTCTGGGAGCAGCACAGCATTTAGCAGGCCACCCTCCCCCACAAACTCAAGAAACACCCTCAAGTGACTCAGTTTCTGAAATATCAGGTCTCTGAGTGAGAGGACCATCTTTTACAAATCTGAAATTGCCAGGCCGATTTTACAGCTTTCCTCCAGAAACTCCTTCAGATTCCACCTCTGAACTTTAAAACAACAATTTTATTTAGAGAGCTGATTTATTCGTAAGTAAATAGGATACAGGGTGGGTGAAGTAAAAAGAACCAGGAGGCAGTTATTGGATTTATCAGCACAAAAGCCATACTGTTGCCGGCAGTGAAGGCTCTCCCATCCCTGTACCTTTCAAAACTAATATGTAACCATATCTGTTTTAAAAGAGTGATTCATTTTCCTCCCATTGCCTGCGAAACTTTCTTCATCCCCACCACAGGAAACTTGAGTCTGATTTTAATGAGCTTCAATTGGAATGTGGCCTTTGAAAAGCAGTGCATTTGAAAAGATGGAACATTAAATTTTGTAATGATGTAAAACATCTTCAATTTTTGACAGGACAATGGTGCTTATTGTACTTTATGAGTCCACTGGCGATTCAAAGGTCACTTTGTATATGACTCCACAGACAGGGGCAGCACTGAATGAAAATTAGGTTACATGTGATCAGCTTTATTATTAATCAGACGAAAATGGATTTTTAACATTTTTCTAATGAGCAACAGAGAAGGAAGAAAATACCACGAATAAAACTACCAAAGAACTAGAACGACCAAAGCTAAAAATTGCACTACGGCCATATCTAAAAACGCACTTTAAATCTGAAACACTTAAATACTATCTCAAGGAATAAAATGCAGCTGCATATTTGGGTGTCATAAATACATAGAAAACTGCTGAAATACCTACTCTAATTTACTATCTCTGTCCTTTGTTTATAACTAACTAATGAACTGATTTCTCTGCACAGTATATTACCACAGCCCCCAAGAACACCAGGCTGGGTGAGGTTGTGTCACTATTTCCATGATAAATCCTGTTTTTCAGGGGTTTATAACTC
Source organism: Galeopterus variegatus (assembly GCF_000696425.1). Lineage (NCBI taxonomy): Eukaryota > Metazoa > Chordata > Mammalia > Dermoptera > Cynocephalidae > Galeopterus > Galeopterus variegatus. The sequence continues at coordinate 408,105 of NW_007726684.1, read as the reverse complement.
AGCTGTAAATATGTAATTCAGACTAAAACTTGGCATACAAGGCCTAGCCAGGAAGCAAATTTACACTGCAACCACCACTCCACCCCCATCTAATATTTTTAAGCTTTTCTATGAGTGATATTTTGGTATTGAAGAGATGGGGTATTGAAATGAAGGAGAAAAAGAAAAAAACAATAAATGATAATTGGAAGAGCTGGTGATTTTTGTTCTCATTTCTTATTCAAATCAAAAAGCTATTTTTCAAGACACTCCCTGCAAAGATATCAAGGTATTCATTAGAATAAAAAAGTAGACTTCAAATTCCAAACAAATAAAACCAAGCACATTTAAATGCATATTTAAAGTGCAGTTCTGGGGAGCATGAGATCAGGGAAACTGAGGCAGGGATGTGTAGGTTTGGCATGAGTGTTCCATGCCACATGCGAAAGGGCCAGGTCCTCTTGTCTAACCCTTCACCTTGGAAGACAGCTGAGTTACTCAGAGCATTGCCTAGGACTAGAAACAGTCCCACCCCCATGCAGAGTGGGTAACTTTGCAGGAAGAAAACCCCAGAGGCCTCACGGTGCAGCCAGCCCCCCACAAATGGACACTGGGGGGCACAGAGTGAGGACTGTGCAGGGCAGCAGATCCCCCCTACTGTGAACAGAGCCTGGCTATGTAGCCCACAGTGTCAAAAGGAAAATGACAAGCATAGATGCTGCCTTGCGAGAGGAGAGCACAACCGACCTGTGGCTCTGGGACAGCTGTCAGCTCCCAGACGGCAAGAAAGAGGAAGGCACATGAAGAAGACAGGAAAGAGACTGAAGTGAAATAGTGGAACTGGGACTCCTGAGAGGTCAGGGCCAGGGGTGGGGGCTGGGGCCTGAGACAGTGGTGTAGGTAAAGAAGGGGAAGGAGACGGAGGGGCTGGCAGAGGCTCTGGCCGATGGGGACACGCATGCAGGCTACTCATCACCGCTAACACCTGACTGAGGAGCTGCCGCCATTGACTGTGTCCCTGCCACAGCTCCCCCTTGGCCTCCCACCTTCCCAGCTGTGGGCCTCCCACCTCCAGCAGCCAGCACAGTCCAGATCGTCTCTCAATGCTGCTCGCACCCTCCAGAATCTTCTAATCTCACCTGGTGTAAAAGCCGGGGTCAAGCCTGCTACATAATTGCAAGATGAAAACGCAATGCCCCCAGCTCAAGCATTATTAAGAATTTCAGGATGGGGACAGCAGAGAGTATGCCAAATGCAGGCCCTTTCTGAGCCTGGGGCTGATGGGATTGCATGGGTCACATGCCTGTGAAGGTGGCTGTGGCTGGAGTCCTTTGATTGGCCTGCAAGGCCCTAGGCCATATCCACAAGCCATCCCTGTTTCCTCTTCTATGTGTTTTCTCTTCAGCATCCCCCCAGCTGCACAAGCTCTTGATCTCAGCACTTGGTCCTCGCTGTTGCCTCACCTGGAAATGTGCTCCCCAGATCTGCCTGCTAACTCATTGTCCCCCTTCTAGTGTTTGCTTGAATGTCACCTCAAAGGCCTCATCTCTGTCCAACCCATGTAAAGTAGCAGCCCCAGCCAGCACTCCCTAAATTCCTTATTTGCCTTATTTTTCTCTGTAGTCTTTTTACCCTCTAACCTACTAGTTATTCCATGGGTTTATTGTCCCCCACTGCCCCAGCCCCTGGAACTTGAGCTCCCTGAAGGCAGGGAGGCTGCTGTCTCTTCTTGACCACTGGGTCTCCAGTGCCTAGAAAAGGGTCTGGCACACCAGAGCCCGCAGGAAATATTTGCTGAATGAGCAGCACAAGAAGATGTCGCTGCACCTTTCGTCTCGTTTCTCCCACTGCAATGGACGGTGTCTACCTAAGCTGACAGGATAGTCTTGGGTACACAGTCAGAGCAGGGCTTTGGAGGGAGGGCCAGCCACCACAGACTGAGACATCCACAGGAGGAGTGGGCGAGCCACTTCAAGCCATGCCAGTCATGTCTTGTCCCATGGGAGGGGCTGGCAGCAGAGGGACGTGCCCAGCTGGACAGAGCAAAGGGGAACCAGGTTCATGGGCTAAGGCTATGAGAGTTTTGTTCACTTCCATGATCTAGTGCTGAGGAGGGTGACTGGCACAGGAGAGATGTTCAATAAACATTTGCTGAATGAAATCAAGAATGAATGAATGAGTGAGTGAGTGAGTGAATAGCAGACTCTCTGCTGCAGAGAACCTCCCGACAGGATTTCCTGGAAACTCAGTAACTTCCTGCACAGATTACAAGGGGTTGGGGTGGGGGATCCATAAACAGAGGGAAGCTGATGTAGACCTATGCCTGTGTAGACATGTCCAGGTAATGCCAGACCCAGATAGCAAACCACAGCCCACAGCCTTCCTGCTCTCACTTTTCAATGAGAGGCTGCCCTTGACTAAATTCAAGCCATGCTATACCTTAGTTCTCATCCGTAATAAGTCTAACAGTATTCAGCAGAAGCCAGGAAGGGAAAATTGCATCAATTAAAAGTATATTTCAAATTTTATTTTATAATATATATCAAGTAATACACACACACACATATATATGAGGATACTCAAAAAAGTTCGTGGAAAAATAGGATCAAAAGATAATACGAATCTTCCCATGATCTTTTTGAAGTACCCTCTCTCTATACTTGACCATGATAAAGTGCCTACACTCGTGGTTTTGCTGCTCTAATGTGGCCTGGCCTGTCATGAGTTCTTCACAGCATGGCACCGTAGGGGCTTCAAGCTCAACGACCCACTTCCAGGCAGCTCCCACGTAAGAAGAACTCTGGATCTATTGGAAACCAGAAAGGTCTGATGACAACACCTGTCTAACCTGGATCTTCCACTTGTTAGTCAAACCTGAGTCCTCGGCTTGGCCTTGGGCAGCAGTGAAAGGAAGAGGTCATTGCTATTGTGACCAAACAGCAGCACTTGCTGAGACTCCCTGGAGGCACCCACAGGTCAGCCTCCCCAAGGCCAGCTGCGGCTTAGTGGCGGGAGGCAGTGGGCTTGGGAATCACACCTCTGGGCCCTTCTCTGCAGAAGAACCTACCTGGGAGCCTTACCCTTTCCTCAAAGGGTCTCTTCCCCAATGCTCTTTGTTTATGGTTATCTTAGTCCTCTGACCCCAGTGCAAATCCACTCTTATGGGTGGAGAACATCACAAATAGTTCTAGAGGGGGAAAAAAAAAAAAAAGCATTTTTCCACTTACCTTCTCAATTTAAAAGCCAGTAGTATATTTTAAGGTTGCTATGATTCCTAATCCCACCTTTTAACATTGGGAAACACTGCTGTTGCAGCCAATGTGATAGGTGGGCTACCTCTGGCCTCCCATGGAGGCATGACATGCAAATAATGTAGCAATCAGCTGAAACAAGAAACACTAAGAAAAAATTATCCAGAAATAGCTATTCATTTGAAAGCAGTTTGGCCAAACAAGAACAGAAATCCTGAAAAGGGAGTGGAGATACCAGTCTTGGCAATGGCTCCCCTGCACCTTGGGGTAGCAGCACCTACCATCATGGCCACCATGTCAAATGGGGCCAGGAAGATGTTAAACCTGGGGCTGGTTGAGGTCAGCATGGGGTAGAACTTCACAGCCACAGGCTGGTCTGAGCAGCAATCACTAGTGGGCGTTCATCTGCCTTTCTCCAAGGAAGCTTGACTCAGATTTCCAAGGGATTGGCCCATGTTCTCCAGGTGACTTTGTTGGGTGTGGCCATTAATAGTACGGACTAGCTCCAGCTCTCTATCTATGAGTTACCTAAAAGGAAAACTGAGCAGCTTGTAGTTCAAAGAGTGGATTTTGTCATGGGCAGTCTTGGTCTGTGTAGATGACAGACCCTCATCTTGGGGAAGTGTGGGATTACTGTGTTTCTCCTGGTGGCATGTTCCCAAGGTCATGTGACCAATTCTCTTGGTTTCAGCTTTCCTTCCCCCACTCCCCCAGGAATGGGATTAGTGTGCAATGATTCAGTCATGGTACCTCCCCTAAAGCCAGTACGAGGGTACTTGAAAAATTTCATGGAAAGACTTGAATTCTCTTTTAATCCCATTTTTCCACTAACTTTTTGTAGTATCTTTGTAGTCCTACAGTATGGCTGGTGAGACTTAAAGAAGGCATCTGAGTCCCAGGAATGGGGAGAGGTGCCCTGGGCCAGAAGAATGAGCCTGGTATCGGGAACCAGGAGACCCGGTCACCTGGCCTAGCATCTCAATGTCATGAACTAAAACTAATGCAAGTCATTATTTTCTATTTGAGCTTCAGTTTCCCCATCTGTGAAAATGGGCAAAATAGCCCCAGTCCCAGCTCTGTTGGCCACTGAGGGCCATCAAGAAGCTTGAAAAAAATATCAATGTCTGGGAACACCTTGGGGAATACTAATCACATATATGGGTCCCAAGATCTAAGAGGACTTAGATGTTCTGCTCCTCTCCTGCCTCAGGCCCTTTGTCATTGGTGTCTCCTCTCCTTGGAATATGAGCCTCCAGATCTCTGCACAGCGGGGTCTTTTTCATCACTGAATTCTCTTTAATGCCCCCTCCTCACAGAGGCCCTCCTGACCTCTGGGGTATGTGACACAGGCCTTCTCAGGTTACTCTCTAGCCCTTCTCCCTGCTTCACAGTCTGCCATTCACTTGCCATAAGCTGAACTTACTTATTATGCCTTTGTCTGTTGTCAGTGTCCCCCATAGATATAAACCCCACACGAGCTAGGATCTCACCTGCTATGTTAGTGACCATCTCCTATCTCTCTGGAACAATTTGATATGCTACATAAATGAACAAATCACTATGCTCATTCCCTGTGACAGAATCTTCTTTCTAGGCTTGGAGAGAATGCGTTTCTTCACTGTCCAGAACAGAGCTGGCGGAGTGGACAGTGAGGTCACAGGGTGGTAGCCATGGGACCCAACAGAGTCTCCTTGGAATGGCCCTCTGCTCATCATAAGATCTGCCCCTTTCACCCCCTTTCCCCACTTCCCATAACCATCGTCCTGTTGTGCTCCCACTTCACAGCTTGCTCTTAGGACAGGGACCTGGAACCTTAGTGTGACCAACAGCTGGAATTCCCGCTCCCAGGGGAGTGCAAGGGATGAGCTTGTCTTCCCAAGGTTGGCTGCACAGAGAGAAGATCAGCCTCAGGAAGCAGGAGGAAGAGTCTTCTTCCAGAGAAGGACTCTTCTCAGCATTTTTCTGCAAGTGATACCTGGTCATAGCAAGAAGACTGCACAAATCCTAATGCACAGCCCATTTGAGCCAAGGCTGCTTTAAACCAAGAAGCCTGCCTCTTACCCATGCTTCTGAAGTCGTCAGTAAAAATATCCCCAGAGCTGCAGGGACAAGCCACGGGAATACCTCCCTTGCTTGGGTGCACATCCCAAAGAGAGAGAGGCTGAATATGGCTGCCCCAGAAGGCAGAGTGACAGCCACTTAGAGAGACCCACTTGGATGCATGAAAACAGCACCAATCCTTGCCTCCGGTCCTACAACCAAAGGCCAGTCTCCTCCCTGATCTGCATGTCCAAGATGACCTCTAAAATTACTTCTGGTTCTGATAGTCTAAGACTCTTTTATTTCATTATAGAGGGCCCAATGTAGGCCTCAACGAGCTCTAAAAATGAAACAGGGCTGCCTAACAGGGCATTAGAGATGCTGTCACGGAGACTGGTGCATCTGGAGGGACAGGCTTGAGACTCTGAGGTGAAACCAGCTTTTGGGGTCTCACTGGCCAAAGGGCAGGGAGGAGGTGGGCATGGGAGAAGTGGAGAGGTGTGGGGCCAGCACCAGGACAGTGGCATGGTCTAGAGCTCCTCATTCCTCCCAAGTCTTCCAACTTATTTTCTCTCATTTGCTGATGGTTATTGTGGTACCGCATGAAGATTCTCATCTAAGTTGCCTTATGTCCTTCATTGCATGGAGTGGGCACAGTCATTCATGATCCTCACTGAAAAGGGCATTGGCCATCTCCACCCTTAGCCTGTGGGTTCGACGCACCTTCTTTGGAATTCTTCTATGGGATGTTCCCAACTTGTGTCCCCATCAAAGCCCCAAGCAGACCCTCAAAGGCATGCCACTCCCAAGCTCCAGAGACCCTCCCCAAGAGGATGTCCTCACCTCTGCTGGGGGCACATCTTAACTCAGACTCCTGAGCAACCCAAGCCCCAAACCCACAAACATCACCCCGCTCCCAGGAGCAACTCTTTTCTTAGAATCTGAGTTACCTGCAGGACTCCTTAAAGAGAGAAATGTGTTCAGATGTGAGAAAGCCAGAACCAAAAAAAAGAAAATGCGTAAATGCAATTGTCAAAAGCGCCTGACTACAAACAAGCCTGCCCGTGTCAACGTGGAGGCAGTTACACGCGCTGCGGGCCCAGCGTGAGACCCACCAGTCTTCCTTTGAGGAGCCAGGGGACAGCTGACCACTTGTCCACAGGATGTGTTTTGATAACTCCCAGAAATGAGAGGGTGTTTTATGGAAGGGTAATTGGGCATAATTCCCCTTACGACTCTGAGTCAACAGGCAGCCTCTACAGCTGGCCCTTACGTGGTTCTATCAGCGGCAAATGCTATTTTCATGGCCAATTTATTAAAAAGACTCCATGTTTCTGAGGAGACGTCACAAACACAAAAAGGGGTATATTTATTGATATGTTTAAAATATAGGTTTTTAACTTGATGCCTTAGCCCTTAAAAACAAAGTAAAGAGATAGACAGATACAATTATGTTCTGACTGGTTTCCACCAGCCTGCCCAATGGGAACGTTTGTATATAGTTCTCAGTGGTGCTGAAATCTGCTTAGGAAAGCAACAAGTCCTTTGTTCTGTTGACAACAGTTATTACAATTAATTCATTTTGTGATTGGTACTTGCGCTGAGTGACAAGGTGTTATTTTACCTCAGTAAAAGTTAAAGTGGTAATACCTACGTGCACAGTCACGTTGCAGGCTTGCTATCACTCACGGGGAGAAGAAAAGGCTGGCATCGGGCTGGCTGCCTGCACAGCTGCCACCCTCTCTGTACCCCACCTGCTAGACCAAGTTGGGAGAAACATGCTGGTTACTCTGCTGAAAGTTTTTGCCTACCAACCCACTGGGTTTCCCACTAAGTTTAGCGTAAAGGCTTGGGGTCCAAAAGTGACGACTTGGAGGGAGGTGTCCAGGGAACGAGCAGAATGCTGCAATGTGAGCTGGGTGCCAAGCTTTATCAATAGACATGTCACCATTTATTCAACTTGGAATTTCACGGGAAGTCCTGGTGCTACCTGTGCAACAGGATTTCTCGACCTTCGCACTATTGACATTTGGGGCTGGATCATTCTTCATGGTGGGAGCTGTCCTGTGCATTGTAGGATGCTTGGCAGCATCCCTGGCCCCTTCCCACTGGAGGCCAGTAGCACCCCCCCAGTATCTTCAGACATTCATAAATGTCCCCTGGGGAAGAAAATCGTCCCCCGTTGAAAACCACTGCTGTACACAGCCTCCCGGACTGTTGGTTATATTGTAGATAGAAGGTTCTAGAACCTTCCTCTGGCTTTGATCCCATTTCAAGCTCTCTGAGGCAGCTGCCTACCCCATCTAAGGCAGAGGCAGAGCAGTAGGGTATGTCCAGTCACAGCTTCCCAAAGGAAAGGGCACTGGAGGACAATGGACATTTTGCATCTTTACAAAGGTGTGGGCAAAGGAGAGAGGTGGAATCGGGGAACTAACGGCCTCCGCAAGAAGGTGGCCACACAGCTCATTTCAAAGGACGTTTTTCCTGAAAAGCCTGGAGCTCCCTTTAGCTAGGATGACCAAGAAAGGGCATTTTCTGGTTACAGGGTCTTCCACCCTCACCAAGGTCTTCAAAAATCTATAATTTGTTCCTCAACACAAAAATATGTTGAACAAAACTTGTCTCGACTCATTATCAGGGATTTCAATAATTACACACCAGGCTTTGAAAAATTCTGGTTTTCTGAGTGCCCCAGTAGCCTGGCTTCTGGATAAGCGGCACTTCCTTTCTGCACATTTATTCCTATTGATGAGTCATTTGACACTCAACTTTCTTATGTAGTGACCAACTCATCGCATCAAGGAAGTGCAGGTCTGGGGCAAGGCCATCCCGGTTCTGGGTGGACTGTCTCAGGGAAGACCTGGCTATGTTTTCCAGGGAGCAAGAGTAGAGGTCCGGAGCGCAGGGTGGGTGGGGGTCATGCTCCTGTGACTAGTCTGCCCGTCACTTCCTCTTTGGAGCAGCCCAGTTGGTTTTCTGTAGCAGACATACCATTACAAAGTCCTAAATCCTTGGCCACTTAACCAGGGTCTCAGGGTCAAGACTGAGGGCACGTCATCTCAGCTGCCCCAGAGCACAGCCGGATGTTGCCAGGGACCCCAGCCAGCCCAACATCCTCTTCAGTATGAACAGCTCAGCAAAATTGGACCTGCCCTGTATGTCTGCATTGGAAAGCCATTGACAGGGAGCCGTGGAAATCCTCCCGATTTTTTTTTATTAGTGGTATTTATCACCTTCTCAAAATCAATTGCATATTTTAAATGAAAACAAATGACTATTTCCAAAGGAATCAATATTTGCATTTTTGCCTTTTAAAAGTAAAAAGTTTAATGTAAAGAAACCCTCATCTTTGCTTCCATCAATTCAATTTTAATACAATTCAATATTTAATAAATATAATCTTCCTTGTCCGTGCAGAACAACGTCATAAAAAATGCAAAAGATTTCATGGTATCCAAGACCTCGTGAAGTGGAAAATGTCGCCTCTTCCCCTGTGAACTCCCAGCCTCTTGCTGCTTTTCTTGCCTCTTTCACATATCAGGAGCTGTTTATTCCTATTAAGTCTTTAAAAAAAAGGGTTTATATATTTAATGATTCTAAAACCAAAATGCTACCTACTATCTGTACAATTGCCATTTTATCTCTTTAAACTTCTTTAGCTTGACGTTTTTAAAAGGCCAAAAGCAGAAAACCCTTATATAATACCTAATTTGTACATCTGCGGTTTCCCTCTGACTGGCACAGGCACCATATGTTTTTAATTATCATAATAGCCCTAAAGAACCTGTTCGGTGGGAAACACATATGATCCTTTTATTACTGGTTTGTAATTTAAACAGTTTTAACAGAAAAGGTCTGGGTATAGGGGAGGGATGGGCTCAAAGGCCTAAGATCCCAGCCATCGACCTCTGGAAGCTCAAGTTCAGATCCCACCCACCGAGGGGGACCTCCTTCCCCCTGCTTGACAGAGGTAATTGGTCACATGTGAATCAGCTCTGTGGGACCTTAAAAGACATAATCTGAGATCTCCAGTTACGCCGGGTTTGGTCGGAGCCTGACACAATGAGAATAAGGTTGATAAATATTATCCTAGTCTGACCTCTGCTGCTTCCCAGGTTGGGGGCTAGCCCTGCAGCAGCCCAGGCCGGGAGGGCCTGCTGGTGCCCTGGGCCACCCAGTCTCCACTCTCCCCGAACCTGCACCCCAGGGAACAATTGCAAGGGGTCGGGTTTCCCTAAGGCCCTCCTTCTGAGGAGGAAGGAGGGGCACGACAGATTTTTTTTTTTTTTTCTTGAGTCTGGGAAATGACTGAATAAATATAGTCCTAAGAATAATTGATTTGCAGACTGTGAAATGGAAGGAGTCTTGGGATTATCAACAGGACTTTGTCATTTACGAAGAGGTGAGGACACAGAGGGAACAGGAAAGAAAACTGCTCAGGGTCATGTGGCGAGTTCAAGGCCACTAGGGTCATAGCAGCAGGCCTGGTCCTCACCTGGCACCCTGCCGGCCTGTTTCTGGATGGCAGTCCCTGGGTTCTGTCTTTGATGGCAGTCACTGTTTGGAATCACCCCATCCTCTCCTGGGACCCAGAGCTATAGGTTGGCAGGAATGGCAATTTTTATTTGTTGGTTGGTTGGTTTATTTGTGATGCATCTCAAACGAGTACTAAAGGCACAGGAAAATGCCAGCAAGGCGAGGCGGCTGAGGGGAATCTCCACTGCCCCGCTTTGAATCTCAGCTTCCTCACCTATTTGCTGAATGATCATTGAAGAAGCTTGCCTGAGCCTCCATCTCCCCGAATGCAAAATTAGAATAATAATATTCCATCTATCTCATGGAATTTCTTTTTTTTTTTTTTCCTTTTTGTCTTTTTTCGTGTCCGGCAACGGATCGCAACCCTCAGTGTCGCGCCCGTACCGGACCGGGACCGGCAACGGGATCGCAACCCTCA
>NW_007726684.1:348311-397713 GCF_000696425.1 Galeopterus variegatus | reverse complement strand
AACCGGTCTGTATGTGGGATCCGAACCCTCGGCGGGAGCGCCGCCGTGCTTCCCAAGCAGCGCACTGTAGCAGTGCGCCACCGGCCGGCCCTATCTCATGGAATTTCTATGAGGATTAAATAAAAGAATATCATTTGCATTACCATCTACAAGGGTAATTCCAAAAGTTCATGCAAAGATTTGTACAAACATTATCTTTCAATTCTATTTTTCCACAAACTTTTAAAAGCCACCCTGTTTAGGGGCCTAGAACGGGACTTGGCCTTGGCACATCATGAGTATTTGTTATTTAAAAATAAACTTGGGAGGTTAGAAGGACTGCTCAGATGACCAGATCCTGCCGGAACAACCAGGAAGGCTATTCTTTGGGCGTAGGGAAATTATGGGGGAACAGTCGTCTTCACCAGAGCCATGATGCCCCGATTTGGCTGATCTTTGAATGGAACAAAACCTCCAGGTTATAGCTGATTTCTGGGTAACTTCTCATGGATATTCGTGGTGTGGGGGTGGGGTCATGGGCGATGGTTTTCTAAGTGCTCTTCTAGGCTGTGGGCCTGATTCCACCTAGTTGCCATGACTGTGACTTTCTTTTTTCCACTACTGGTTTGTCTTAGCATCCAAATGTGACTCTCTAATATTTTATTACTTTGATTTTGTTTGTTTGGTTTTGGTCACAGCCTGATATTGAACATGTCATTTGTTAGAAAAGTTGCATAATGTATTGATAATGCCAATTGCTACCATCTTTTAAGCATGAGCTATTGCCAGGCTCAGTGCTTGGCATCTGGCATGTGTATCTCAGTAAATTCCTCTCCCTGATTCTGAATGACAGTTATCCTCATGCCCCGCATACAGTTGACTAAGTTGAGGTTCAGAGAGGCCCCCTCTAACGGGAAGGTCATGACTGAGGAGTTGGAAGATGTTTCCACTGAGTAGAGAAATGACTGCAAGCAAGTCACTTAACATCTCCTGGCCTCAGCTTCCTCATTCATAAAATGGGTTCTGATTACGAGGTCAGTTTGGTTGTGCAGAAGTGGCTGAGAATCAGAAAGTGCTGAAGGACTGGCTGGCTTCAGGGGCTCCGCATGAAGAAGGGCAAATACTGGGGTTGTCCTCCTGCCTCGAGGGTGAGGCTGGCAGCCCGTCCCATAACAGAGTGTCCTCCCACTCCACCCCATCTTTCCTCCTTCTAAACAAACTCTTTCTCCAGGTCAGTAGATGGATCAGTCATTCATTTGGCAAATTTCACCCTTGAAGGGGAGAGAATCACAAGCCCAGACTGGGCTCCCTTAGTGACCTCAGAAGACCTGGAGAAAGCTCGTTAGTAAGTTAAAAAAAATGGGGGTGGGGGTAGGGGAGGAGGCTGCACAGCCGCCATCCCAGAGAGGCTGCTCTTTGCTTTTGGCAAGAGGAGGACCAGATGGCCACCCTCACTTGAGATGTCAAGGGTGACCTCTCAACCCAACAAATCCAAGTACATCTTAATCAGAGAGAGTCCTTCCTGCCCACCGGACAAGGCGACTGCAGTGAGCCGCCCCTCGAGGAAATGAGACCTTCTTAATCACAGGCTGCTTGGAGGGGCTGTGAGGACCACAGGCCCCTCCTGGCCCTGCAGCCAGCAGTGACCCTGCTCCACCCCTGCCCGCCCGGTGCCAGCCGAGCCCAGGCTAGAATGAAGGCGCCTCCAAATTTCCAATGCTGGGAATAATAACTCACATTACTTGGATCCCATCTGTACCCAGTGAAGGCAGAGCAGGGAAAAGAGCATAAAACACAAAGTTCCCACAGACAACATCTGTCTTAGTGCAAACAATGGACCATTATCTTGTAAATAATTCTGATTAAGCTGCAGCATTTCCTCCTGAAACCAGCGGTGGGAAGCAGGGTGGGAGGAGGCCCTGCTGGAGCTTCTGGCCCAGGCCACCAGGTGCTGCTCAGGAACTCGCCTGACCCCACGGCCTCCCCAGTACTCTCAGCTCGAGTCTGGAGCACCCTGGTCCCTGCCCCAGCAGCAGCAGCAGCAGCAGCAGCAGCGGAGGGCGCCTCACATCCACAGCACGACACCTGCAACCCCAGGCTGCTTCCGAAAGGCTTTGCTCGGCCTCGATGCCCTCCTCTCTCTGCTGGGTCTCTCTCTCTCTCTCTCTCTCCCCCCTCTCTCTCTCTCCCCCTCTCTCTCTCTCTCTCACCCCCTTCTTCCACTCTTCCCTCTCCTCCAGTTGCAATCTCTATCCCTTTTCTTTTACTTCTTTTTTTCTTCTCATTTTCTCTCCTCTTACCTGCTCCTTTCCTTCCATGTTATCTTCCCAGGTCTCCAGTTTTCTTCCTGCCTTTCTGCCTCCCCGCTCCCCTCTTTCGCCCTTCACTTCTCTCCGTTTATCTTGTTGTGCATTTCTCTGGCTTCTGGCGTCTCGCCCCTCTCTCACTCGCTGGGCCTCTTTGCTCTGGGTCCCTCTCTGGCTCTTTCTCCCTCCTCCCTTCTCCCCAACTCAAGCCCCCGGGGCTGGGCCATCTCTCTGGACTGTCCCTGGGGACACATAGTGGGAATGGTGCCCAGTCAGAGGATTCCGAAGCCTGTTCTTGGGTTCTCTCTAGGGGTAGTCGGGCCTGGGGAAGGGGTCCACAGGACTCCCTCTTCCCATCACTAGCGGGTCCCATGATGGATACTCAGCCCCAGTCCACAGGCTCTCTCCCCCCTGTGTCTTCCAGGGTAGTAAGGTCGGCCTATCTGACAAACTCCCATGCTGCCACCCATCTCACTAGCGTCTCCTGTTAAAAATCAAACTGTCACAGAAAAAAAACTGGGGACTTCACAAAACCACCCCAGCATTACAAAAAGCAGTTGTTTAACCTGTGCAAATGAGAGGTAATTATTCAATGTGCAAGGACTTTTACTCCAAAGGCCTCAAGAAAATTCCCCTTGTAATTTAAAATTAAACAATTGCCATGAATGTGATTCATAGAAGACATTTTAAGCCCAAAGTTTTAATATAAAGCAAAAGCCACTTGGCATAAGAATCCTGTTTCCACTGGTTGACAACCAGAGATTTTTTAAAAACTTATTTTTCTCATTGTAAGTCTTTCATACCATTAGAAAACAGGAAAAACAGCTCTATTAGAGTCAACCAGGATGTGTTTATACATCCCAGGAATGAGCTCATTGGATCCTTGTCTAGGCTCCGCCATGGACCTCCAGACGTGTCCACTCCAGGGGTGAGAGGAATCCCAGGTGGGGCGTCCCGACAGAGGCCTCCAAGTTGTGAGTATGGATTGGCAAGGAAGAGGGCACTACACCGTACGACACCTTACCCAAATTCTGCTCCTGCTTGGTAGGGTCTCAGCAGTTTCTGGATTTTCATGGGAGCTCTGCCTGGAGTCTGCATGGCAGCAGAAATCCTAAAATAATTGAAATGAGGGTGACTTGCCAACCACCAAGTCACTCATTCACATTCATTTTATTCTATTGAGTACACAAATGTCCCATTGGATGGAGGACAGTACTGGGGAAGTTATGTTAAGAAATATCTATGACTAGACATTAAATTGAAAGCAAAATGCCACGGACTCGAGTGGTTCACATTTGGAGATAGTGCACTGTCCCAAACTAGGGGGGCTTGCTAGCTAAGGGTGATTTTAAGTGGCCAAAGGAATACTGAGGGTGGATGAGCGAGAGGTCGGAGGCATGGAAGAAAGTGATCGTGAACTATTTCTGCGCCCCACGCGAGCGAGATGGACACATGAATCCTTGTCTCTCGGTACCTGTGTTCTCTTCCTCTAAGTATTCCCTAGTGTGTTGGGTGGGAGAGGCGTGAGGAGTGGGGCACATATCCAAGAGGGACACACCAGATTAACAGATTGGTATCTATAAAGGGCTTGAGCAAACCTTAATCATCTTAAAAAATGTTAGTTCTCAAGCTCAGTTGTGAACACAAGAGGTTGAAAATTGAAAAGGAAAAAAAGTCAAATAAACAGGTTTTTCTTGCTCCTCCATGAAACCAAAAATCCAGCTTCATTGACCACCCTTTCTCCCTCTTTTTCCTATCTTAACTGACTTCCAAAATGACAAGAGAAATTCCTCAATGGTCTTCTTATGATTTAATAAAAACATCTTCATGATAAGGCAAGAATTCACAAGTTCCATGCCCTGTAATAGTCAATGGTCTAGTCCAAATTGAAATACTGAATTCTCATGTGCTTGTAGAAACCCCTGTTTAGCTCCCACATCCCAGGGCCCCTACTGGAGTGAGTGCTCACAAGGACTCTAGGACTGACAGGGTCCAAAAAGGTCATCTGAAATGACATGGCTAGAAGGGGAAATGAATAATGAAGGCCATAGAGTCTGAGACCTAAGAGAGTCCTGAGAGACTATCCAGGCTGTCCCCGCTTTTCACTGATAGGGCAATGGTACCCAAAGAAGAAAAGTGAGTTGTCTAAGCTCCTTGGAACATGATTCCTGCTAGAACCTGGTCTCCTGTCCCCCTAGTAAGGCCTCTGACCCGACCTGCAATGAACCTGCCCCAAACTGAGAGGCTGAGCACGTCTCAGTATTTCTAATCAGCAGTTCACTTCCCTCAAGAAACCATGGAATGCACATCTTTTCTCACCCTTGGTTCTGGCAGGTCTACAGCCCTCTACAGTAGACCTAGAAGGTTGTGAAAACTTCAGAGCCAAGGGGCTCCCACTTGTAGCAGATGCTGCTGGCACCCCACCCCTTCCCTCATGGTTACCTGGCATGCCCATGGCTTCTTGTTCCTCTTGGCCTGAGGGCTTTCTCTGGCCATGAGAAGGATGGTTGGCCACTGGGTGGGCTGGAGTGACCCTCAACTAATGAGAGATGCAGAGTTGGTAGGTAAATACCCCAGCTTCTTCAGCTCTTAGCAGAATAACTGTGTGGGAAGATCCACAGAGTATCTTAGAGGATCTCCAAAGGGATTAAGCCCCAGTCTGCTGCAGAGGTAGCCCAATTATGCACAGTGGGGTGGGATCTCCACCCTTCTCTGTCTCCCTTCCCAGCTCCCTCACTCACACTTCCTGGGATCATCTCCCACATCAATTACCCTCACCCAGGTCTTTCTCCAGGATCTGCTTTTGGGAGACCCTAACTATGTCACCAAGTGAGTCTTAGATGATTGAGAAGATTAATGGCTCCTCTCCTTGACAAAAAAGAGCTCAACATAGTGTGAACCCCTAATTACCTACCAAGGCCGTTCTGCATCCTAGCAAAACATCCACCTCCAGCCCTTCCCCAGGTGTAGGGCACACCTCAGAGTGGCCTGTCCTTGTGGCCAGCCCTGGCCCTCCCCCCAGGACATACAAAACACTTGACTCAAAGGGGAAAAACGACTTGCCCATCATATAAAAAGAGCAATAATTTGGCAAATTAATTGCAAATTTGCTTTCCCAGCTTCATTGCCTTTCTCCTTTTATGTGCATAATTGGGAGCGTATTATGTTAATTTGATACAACAAAAGTTTAAAAAGCAAACTTAACCTTGCAAACAGTGGGTTACCATTAGATGGGTGTGTCCAGACAACTCCACAAAGAACATGAAAGACAAACTCCTCATGAAGCCAGCCAATGTCCCTGTGCACAAATGGCTATTTTGGCTAACGAAATAGCTGTGCAGAGTTCCCCACCTTTACCATGAGAATGCAAACTGTTTGCTCAAGAGGCAGAGTCTGCTCATGCACAGACAATACTGCTAATGTGTTGCTGCAAATTTAAGAATGTAATTTGTTCATCACGAAGTTTCTTTGAGAAAAAGTGACTATACTTATGCAATCATCTCCCAAAGTTCAGGTTCTTTTTCCCCCCACCAGAATATCTAAGTTTTATTAAAGTAAACACACTTTCAAACGTGTAAATGAAAGGGTGGATTTGAAGACATTCTCTTACTACAGAACACCCCGCCTTTTCTTGGCCTCTCCCATCATAAGTCACAGATACCTTCTTGAAACTCCACTCCATATACAATGGGGGTCTCTTATCCACCTCAAACCATTGGCCCATCCATGTTGGGAAGGGTCTAGGCTGTAGGGCCAACAGCAGACCCAACAGATGTTTGTGTTTTCCCCAAGACTGAATTCAAACAAGTGGGGCTTGTTATAATCCCATGTGGGGACAGGTGGTAGTTTTGGGGAGAGAGGAACCAGCAGGAAACAATTGCCAGCCCCTATGCAGAGTTGTGAAATGAAGACAGCTCATTCCAGAGCACCAAATCCACCCAGCTCCCTAGCAGGCAGCAGACAGGATGTTCCCAAGAACACTCAGCTGGTAAGAAGGGAGGTGTTACCCGGAGGTGGAATGAGGGGGAGGAGGCTGGTGGGAAGCAGTGTGTGTGAGTGTGTGTGTGTGTGTGTGTGTGTGTGTGTGTGTGTGTGTGTGTGTGTGTGTGTGTCTAAGGTATGGATGCTGGGAAAAGGTTGTGGGGAGAAAGCTGGGGCAAGGTTCATAAAAATGGGAGAGTGAGAATTCACAAAGGTCTCCTCTAAGCTTGAGAAGTTACCACTGGGGAGCGACTCAGGAAATCCTGCTGCCTTAGAAGCGGAAATGCTACTGAGTCCTCCAGCTTGGAGGCCCTGTTAGGGGAATTGCACCCCCATGGAAGGAAGAGAGAACAGCAGATGCCTGGATACGCAGCCTGAGAGAGGCTTCCTGGCTGTCAGAGCAAGGGCTGGATGATGGAGGGCCGAAGGATGGAGGACCAAAGGATGTATCCCTTCAGCCGTCTTCCCCCCTTGCTTTTTTTTGTGTGTGTGTGCTCCCTCCCCTCCGCACCCAAGGCCAGCCCCTCACGCTACAGCTAGGCCCCTCTGAGCCTCATCCCAGCCTGAATGACAAAACCAGCAGGTCTGTAGTGTCAGCAGAGTTCCAGGGCGCAGGCAGAGTGACTGAGTGATGAACAATGTCGGGACAATGTGCTCAACCCTGTGCAGAGGACCTGGGGATGAGGCTTAGATGAATCCCCTCCATATGCACCCCACTTCCCCTGGGGCAGCTCCCCAGTCTCAGGTGACAGGTGACATTGAAAATAAAGAAAAAACTATCCCAAGATCCTTCCTTCTGTGCAGGCTCAACCTACACACAGGTGGTGGGAACTGGCCCCACTTGGATGTGGCCCTATGGACCAGGGGCCTAGAGGTCAGGGTCCTTCCACTTTATCTTTGCTAGGCATTTTGGGATCCACCCCATTTTCCACTGTAGCCCACGGTGTGTGCTCTCAGCTTCATGTGAACAGAATCAGGTCACAGTTGTGGGCACTGAACTGTGGGAAAGCTGGGAACCCTCTTCAGGATCTACTTTTTCCATTTGGGGCTTTTATCCCATCTTCTCAGACCTGAAATGGCTCACTTTCCACCTCTTCCCCTAAATGAGAAACCATCTGATACTGTACTGTGGTCTTTATCACTCGGACAGTTTTTATGAGATATATTGAGGGACTGTTTGCACCAGTGAAGGTAAAGCAGTTGCCCTGTTGCAACAGCCAGGGTTGCTCCAGTGGACATTTCTGGGCTTCCATCCCCTTGCTGTACACAGGACTCTATTTATTTGGGGGTGTGAAGAATAGACTTGGAGCTTGAGATTCTGTATCTCCCCCCACCCCCTGAGACCATTAGGGAGCAGGGACGTGCACAGGATTTTCTAGAAGTCCATAAAACATACCCAAGGCAAGAAGCTTGGAAACACTGTTGAAATGGCAGGACCCTAAAGCCCAGCTCATGGACAACCAAACCAAGCCACACCAACAAAAAGCAAAATCCTTTCTTCCTACAGACTTCCCCACCAGGAGGCGAGATGAGGGGGAGGGAAGAACAGGCAAAAGCCTGTTACTACAAACACAGGTACAAGCAAAAACTCTCAGTGGAACAAAAATATTCCCAAACTCCACTAATTTTGAGTATCTTCCCATCAAAAATGACCTTTCTCAGGACAAAAAGAAAACGTTAAGGTCTGCTGCAGGGAGGGTGGGAGTGAGCCATCCTTCCCACTCCTGGGATGGGGTACAGTGGCCTGTGTGCTCCGTGCCCAAGTCTTCCCCTCTCCACAGGTCCCGTGAGCAGTTGTGGGGCCTAGACGCCCAAAAGTCACTCATACAGAGAGATGGGCTCATGTCGTCTGGCTCTCCTGGACCCACTACAGTCATCCCACCCAAATCAGGAAGCGCCCTTCCATTTGCATGTTTATGAATTGTCATTTGTTGGGCCCACCTAACGATGGACGAAAAGACACAACCATCACCCTGCAAACAGCCTAAGGAGCAGCATAAGGCATATTCCCTGAATGTCCTGTTGAGGCTCCCGACAGATAGAAGAATGGCACGGGGTTGGGGGGTGTTGTGGAATGGATTAACATAATGACTCAAAACTGCACTAATGTTTCACAGCTTTTTTTTTATTAGCAATACCAAGATAAGTTATTGAAGCATTTTTAGTATTGTTTTACATTCCATTCATAAATGACCTAACTTGTAACTCAGCATACAGCACACTTAAAGATATAGTTTGACACTTATTCAGAAAGCTACAATTATTATAACTTACATGCCTTCATTACCAGGAACACCTTAATATATCTTCTAATTACTTTGACAATACTCTATTCCAAAGCACACGATAACCCAGTACAAGTTTACACGTTTTGCTTCAATCACCATTTTTAAGTTGTGGATATCAAGGTGCTGGTTCACTGGAATTTTACTGTCATCTGTTCCTGGTGAATATGACGACCTGACACAATATTAAACTAGCAATATTTCTGCTTAAATACTATGGAGAAAGAGAATTACTGCACTTTTCTGTATTCTTCTAAAGTGTTACAAAATACAGGACAATCAGACACAAGCAGTAATGCCGATGTGACTGCAGAGGCCACCTCTAGAGGCTCAGGTGAGTAGATGGAACAGGCCCCAGCCAGGTTTTTCACAGGTGAAGGGACCTGCAATCCACCAGCATTTTTCACTCAGGATTTATGACTCTGAGGGAATTTTCCCTCCCGTTCAAGTTACTAAGCCTTTGCAATCCATGACTAATAGTGGAACATATGGGGCAATATTTTTAGCCTCCCAGATTCTTTGCTATATATATTGTAGGTTGGTGTGCCGTGTGTATACACATACCTATGCCAATAGTAATTATTTATTCAACACACATATGTGTATACATTCTTCTCTTGACTTTACACGATTAACAAGCTGCAGATAACCACCGAGGAGCACGAACAGACAAGGGCAAGTCCAGATAGACCGACTAGGACAGGGGGTGTCACTTACCTGCAAGAAAATGTGCAGATTCATTAAACAATCCAGAAACCATTTGGGCTAGAGGCATTTGAAAGCAAGGGCAGGGCCATATCCCCTAATTGTTTAATGGAATAATGACAATAAAGCAATATTTAAAAAATTTAGTCTTTCCGTCTCTGGCTAAAGCAAGAATAGTCTACGTGATTACGGCAGGTTGGCAATTAGATGTAGAGGTGCTGTTGATCAGTGCTAAGTAATAGGAGATAATTACTACTTATTTGAAACCTGGGCTTTGCACACAACATCTGAAATTACAAAAAAAAAAAAAAAAAAAAGGAAGAAAGAACCTGATTCCTTCAGCAGCTAAGATGTACCCTGTATGTAGATGGTTGTCAGTTCTGGCCATCACCTTGATTCAGCAGACAAGGTACCTGCACCCAACTTAAGACGTCGGTGGGGTCACACTGTTCCTACTTTAGATGGTGTTGGCTGAGCCTGCTTGAGAGTTTACATTTCCCCAGGGATGTGGGTGTCTGCTCTGACAACACTCTCTTCCCTCAACATTTTCTTCCTCCCTCCCAATGTTAGGTCATTACCAGGGGAAAATATATATATATATTTGGTTCTCTATATATTTGGAGCCAAAGAGTGTGGTTGCCCTCTCCTCCCACTTAGGCTTGGTCCTGGGCAGTAAGCATCATGCGATCCACAGAGAAAATGGACACGGCAATCAAAACTAATGCTACCAGACTTTTCTCCTGCTTCAGAGGCCCTGTTGATTCAGACAGTAGCTTTTGGAGCCAAAAATATGCAGCAAAAGGAAAGGAACATAAACAAGGCTAAATGTCACCAGTGTTTGCCGACTTACAGACACCATCCATTTGTTTGTTCTGAAATGACGAGTGGACCATTTGGCAAATACAATGGTATTCACACAACAGTTCTGTCATCCTGCAGTGCAAACGACATCACGTCAGTGGCATTCCCATTTAATTTAAAAAGAAGGAAGTGGAGGAGGAGAAGAATGCCAAAAGAGTTTGGAGAGAAATGCCACCCAAAGAGACAGCCTCTTCATCAAACACGGTGCACACAGCAAGGTTCTGGATAAGGGCAGAAGATAGCCTGCCCAGGGGTACTGATTTCTGTAGGTCACCCCAGGGGACATCACCTATGCTCTGTCCCACCAGAGTCAAATAGAAAAGCTCTGCAGCCAGTTAGGCAGCCAGCAGGGGCAGAGCAGGGAGAATAGGGCAGTGATTTACATTAACTTACAAGGTTCTGCCCTTGGACTTTGTGACAGGCCAAATGATCCTCCCTACTGGGGTCTAATATCAGGCCCTGGACACACACTATGACCGGGAGCAGGCAAGACCATGGAGGTCAGTGGCTAATCTGCAAATCATCAAGTGAAGCAAAGAGAGTGAGTGTAAAGTTGTGCTTTATCCACAGTCTCTGCAAACCAATCAATGTGAGAATCAGCTTATAAAGAAGAGAAGGAACAAATGCTCACTTGGCTGTCAATAAAGCAAGGCAGCACCAGAGACAATAAGATCCTATAGTGAAGATACCTTGTGTCTCCCATACCCCCACGCCCACTGCCCTCCTTTGAGTTGGCTGGTTTTAGCCTGGGCTCCCACATGCTTGGCAGATTGAGATATTGTGGTTCTCTTCCTGTGTAAAGAAGAAAGAAAGAACCTCCTTTCTTCTTTAGAACCTACTGGCTTCAAGGCCACACCTTCAACTCTTCCACAAGACCAAAAATGTACCAACTGCCATAGACTGAGCATCGCAGCGTATGCTCGGGGTATTTGTGCATATGCGGTTCTCAACAGTATTTCCAATACCCCAGCTGTGGCTCCCTTGGAAGCCTCTAACTGACCTCAGACCTTAGCTATTTCTTGGTCAAAGACTGCGGGGTAGAAGGACTTATCTCCCACCCCTAAGCACTTGCCTTCTATCAGGAAGAGAATCTCTAACTGACCTCAGACCTTAGCTATTTCTTGGTCAAAGACTGCGGGGTAGAAGGACTTATTTCCCACCCCTAAGCACTTGCCTTCTATCAGGAAGAGAACTGAGTATAAATTGAGATGATGTGGTCATAGGGATGGGATGTCGGCACAAAATTGCTAAATTCACCTTTAAACCTATCTTTCCCACATACCAAGAAATAGCTATCGGCAATGTGGCATGGCAGACACGAGGAAATAAGACGTGCCTATACAACGTTGATGGAAAGTAAGATCTGTGCTTGCTTTGTGCTAAAGAGGCTATTGCAACCCAAAGATGTTTGAACACTGGCATTATTTTTTTGCAACAGCTTCAGGTGGATGCTCACCTCTGCAATGTAATGTAAACTCCATTGAGAAGCATTTATCCAAGCTCTTTTATGTCTGTCATCTCATTTCATCCCTACAGTTCTGTCCATCAGTGAGTAAACAGACAAGCTCCAACTTCCTCTCTGCAAGCACTGGCTGTAAGGGTGTAGCTCTGGAACGAATTGTGGAGGGGGTGTTTTCCTGATGCATAGACAGAGATGTGGCCTTCCAGAAACAGGTCTACCGGTCCACTTGGGTTGACAGGTCCTCTATCTCTGGAAAGCTTCTTTTTCATCTCAGGCTTTGGCATTACCTGGAAATACATGGAGCCCTGTAGCTGCTAATGTGGGTCCTCCTTGCATTATCGCACCATCCAGGGGGACAACGGAGGACAGGTTTCTGTGTCTCTTCTCTAAAGATGATCACAGAAACACATCCCTTTTTACGCTACAGCAGGGGTCGGCAAACTACAACCTGTGGGCCAATTCTAGCTTGGTGCCTGTTTAGTACATAAAGTTTTATTGGAACACAGCCATGCCCCTTCATTTACATGCTGTCTATGGCTGCTTTAATGCCATGAGGCAAAGTCAAGTAGTTGCGACAGAAACCATATTGCCTGCAAGCCTAACATATTAGCTGTCTGGCCCTTTAAGAAAACATTTGCCAGCCTCTGCTTTAGACTGCATAGCTGATAAAACAGTGGATATTTTTGACTGTCTATGCTGAGAAATCAACAAGGGTTTTGGAGGACAGAAGTCACACTTTAAGAGAGTTCAGTTTGGTTATGCTGGCTCCTCTCATCTCACATTTTTAGAGTACATAAGGTTAAGAGGTTTCACACCTTCTTTATTGGGGGGAGTCCCCAATTCTCTCACTGCTGTGGAAGCCCAAAGGACCCTTATGCCATAATCTCAGGCACAATTTATGTTAGGGAAGATGGTTTCCCAATAACCTGAGAATAGTAAATTGGGAATATTGGGACTTGCTGTTAGTGACCTTGCCTTTCCATTAGCTTCCTCCTAGGCCCGAGTGGGTCAATTGATCTGGTAGCCACTGCACACAGGAGGGCCTCATGCCCACGATCAGTGCACTGATAGAGTCTCCTTGCTTGGCTAGGCTTCTCTGACAGGTGATAACTCCAGAGCAGAGCTTCTATGGGCAACAGAGATTGTGCACTTCTCCCTGCCTTTCCCGTAATATAACTAAATCTTCTCCATCACCCCTACCCATGGGTCACCTAAGACACAGAGCAAACGTGCCTGTGAGACCCAACACACAACAATTCCATACTCTGGCTGTCTGTGTTGGGTTCGAAAAGAAAGCAGTAAGGGTGATCTGGTTGCTCTTCAGTTCCACAAACTCTGGGGTGAAGCATGCTCTTTAACCTTCCCATGCAGCCAGCCCCATCGGTGCTGTGCAGACCGGCCTTTGTGCTTTGTGCACGGTGAAGCTTCTATCCTGCATGCTCTCCTGGATCTCCAGGCTGTCCACTGACCAAGAGGTCCATCAGTTTCTCAGACTGGACAAGGAGCCTATCTGCCTTGCCTTGCCAGATGGATGCAAAGACTGCTGTGGTCTGCCCTTGCCCCCACCCCTCATTTATATACTCATGCAAGTTTGTCCCATCACAAAACCAAGGTCAAACCGATCCCAACAAAACTGAGGGCATACCCAAATTCTCCAATGGCACTGGAATGCCCTGGTACACTATGTTCTTCAACAGAAGAAAGAAATATGGTCGCAGACTAGCAGTCATCTCAGAAAACTAGGGCTTTGCCTGGAGTGGGATTCACATAACGAGATCATACCCACAGAGGGATCTGACCCACTCTAGAAACAATACCACATCTCCTCCAGCTCTGTCTCCTCCTCGGGATCATCTGTAACACGTCTCTGACAAGTCATGTGTTGTCTTCAGGAAAGATCTTTTTGAAAATTCACGCTCAAGCTCTCAACATTGGCATATGCTACAGGCTTCTCTCTACCTCTCCCTTCGTTGACTTTCTCTTCTACACCAGAATTAGGAATGCATTGGCTACAAATGTGCAGTGCACAGTGGCCGGAACCTCATTATGACACAGGGGAATTTAGGGTCAGAGTTTTAAAAGTTAGGAAGCAGGCATGCAGAAATTAGGGAAGCACTTGGGAGTAGAACCTACAACATGAGTATCACCCACAGAGTAAGGGTAAGAAGCCACCTTCTCCAACTCACCAGCACGTGTCAAAGGAGCTGCTGAGATCAGTGGGGAGTCTACACAATTTGAATGAGGTTTCTACTGATGTGTTTTCAAACACTTTTGCATCCCATGAGAATTGAGCTCTTCCTTAAGAAACAGAAGGACACTAGCTCTTCCTACAAGCCTGTTTCTAGGGACATGTATGTGGGGATTTGGGTTTACTAACCACATACAGTCAGACCCCCAAACTGTATCTGAGATGGGAAATATAGGAATAATTCTTTGGTTTGGCAAAGCCCAGCTTTCTGAGGAAAACCGGCTATCAACTCTGTGGACCGACTTGGAAACCCACGTCTACTTTGAGTGGAGCAGAGAAGAGGGAATGAGTATTAGGAATATTTAGTTCCTTGTGCCAATATCATTTTCACCCTTGCAAAGTGAAGCCAGTGGGGGTTTGAATCTTACAACAGTTTCTTGTGCTTCTTGTAATGCTAGAAAGAGAGTGAACCAGACCGTTTGAGAACAAAACCCATTTTGTAACCTAGTAGATTTAAGTTTTCCTCCCAGATACTAACTCCTAGAAAGAATGAATACTTCTGGACTTTCTGGATACTGCGATACCACAGTAGCCAGCAAGAAAATGAGAAGAGGATTGCAGTTATGGTGGGACAGATACGGGAGTAGGAGGATGAGAACTGGAAAGGGTCAGGCCCATCCTGGAGGCAAGAGGCCAGAGCCCTCCACCTCATGCAAAGGGCCTTCCCTTCCTGCTTGCAAACTAAAGGAAGAAGATACAGAAGAAATGAGGCCAAATGAAACAATGAGAAGAGGATTGCAGTTATGGTGGGACAGATACGGGAGTAGGAGGATGAGAACTGGAATGGGTCAGGCCCATCCTGGAGGCAAGAGGCCAGAGCCCTCCACCTCATGCAAAGGGCCTTCCCTTCCTGCTTGCAAACTAACGGAAGAAGATACAGAAGAAATGAGGCCAAATGAAACGCAGAACTCACGATCTATAAAACCAGACAGTTTGGGCATCTTACCATGAATGAAAGGTGGGACAGAGGGACCTGGACCTTCTGCTGGGGAAGTAACCAGGACGACTCTAGCCTGGCTGGCCTGAGGGTCCTCATCCCTCTTGAAAGAGACAGGCAACAGTTGACATCCCAGGGTCTGTTGCCAATGGCTCAAAGGTTGACTAAGCAAAGATTTTTGCACACACTATGGAAATGTTAGGGGACTGTCGTGAGCTGCTACTTTGGGAGGGGTGAAAAGTGCCTAAGAGCAGAGAGCTCAGAGAGAAAAGGTTCACAAGACCAAGCAGGCCCCCTAATGTTGCCTTTCCCTCCACCCTCCCCTGGTGTAAAAGGACATCACTGGGCAAGCTTCCTCAAGGCAGGCAGCCCTCCTTCAGCATTGATAGGAAGATGGTAAAATTAATAGGGGTAATATAAGCTCATTTCAATAATAATGAGCTTACGAACATGCCAGGTTTTGATCTTTTCTGGTGCATGCATTCCTGGCAGGAACTATGGTCCTACGTAGGTAGTTGAAAGAACTGAAAATAGACTTAAAAAAAAGAACAAAATCCCCAAACAATAAAAAAAAAAAAATTGCCCCAATCACAAACTTAAAACAGCAATAAAAAAACAAGAAAGACTTAAACCAGAAAAAAAGGAAAAAAAAAATTGGACTGACATAAAACCATTTTTTTCTTTTAAATATTGTTTTTAATAGCTTCAAAAGTAATGAATTGTATGTGGCTAAAAATAGACCTGGGGTAGTGGTTAATGGGGCCTTGTGAATCATTCTGCATAGGAAACTGTCAATATTTTTTTGAGCTGTCAGAAACCCATTTAGTGGTTTTTGACAATTCATACTGCCTGATCCAGTTCTTAGTGAATTAGGGAAAGAAAGGAAAAAAGAAATATATCAATTTAAATTATGAACCCAGAGTCTGGCTTCCTGAATCCTGCTCTGTGCTAAAAGGAATATCAGGATGCTGAGGTTCAGAAACACTCTCTTCCTTTCTTTCTATCTTCCTACCTTCCTTCTTTGAACAGATAAAGTAAAATCACAGAAATCCATTCATACATTAAAGATGGAAAGGTATCACGGTCATTTGTGTCTAGGAGATATTTGGGGTTGGTTTCAAAGGGAATAATACAACAAGCTTCTCTTCAGAGAAAGGCTTACAAACACGAATATGGGGGTGACGAAAAAATCACAGAAATCCATTCATACATTAAAGATGGAAAGGTATCACGGTCATTTGTGTCTAGAAGATATTTGGGGTTGGTTTCAAAGGGAATAATACAACAAGCTTCTCTTCAGAGAAAGGCTTACAAACACGAATATGGGGGTGACGAAGGAATGACTTTAGTCCTTCTTCTCACCCCAACATTCTAGACTTAAAATTTGTGATTACATTTCAAAATCTGGAATTATTTTTGGGTGACCGTACTCTTTAAGGAGGTAATGAAGTGCCAATTTACTACGAGATCAGACAGGCATCCAAGACACACAGGGTCACAACACTGCTAATCAGGGACTTCACAATTTACATTTCTGGTTAGAACAAAAGACAGGTAGACAGACAGACAAAAGGCAACAGCAGAAGGCCAAAGTCACGGTAACTGCCATTTGGTACGTCTAAAGATGAATCACAAACACCCCGAAACCATCTCCCTATTTGGAGAGAAGGTCTCTTTATTTCTACACTGTGGTTAGTGTGATATGATTTTAGTATCCTCTAAGTCAATAAAAGAAAAGCTTAAGAAAGCAGATTTGGCTTAGCAAAGCAATGAGAAATTATCTTTAGGCATCTTTTGCATAAGTCAAAAATACTGAAAAGTTTGCAAGTTACCATGTCTCTTTCTGTTTTTTAGTTTTTTTTAAGTTGTTTTCTCTCCCTCTCAAGTTATGGATGAAAAACAGGAGCAGTTCCCTGTGAGACACCACCCCCTTTTCCGTGCCTTCTGTACAGGCCTTTTAGAGCATTATATTGCAAACTGGAACACAAAAGTATGAGTTCTAAAACTTCTACAGGAAATTGACTTTTATGATTGTCTACGTTGCATATACAGCATTGGGTTTTGTTTTGTTTTTTTAATGCCTAGTTTAAAATTTGCTAATGGATAAGTCTACCCCATTTTTAAAAAAAAATGCACAATTCAGCACTGATGTTTTGGGAAATGAACTAAAGGAAGAGGATTCTAAAACTTACCACACAAGTCTGGCCTCTTGATACATCCAGAATTTGCTGTGCTACTTGCAAGTCCATTAAAGGCTGCTAAGCCATCAGAGCTGTAGGCCCTGAGGACCGACAGCATGTTCATCGGCTTCTCCAGGCCCTGGGGCCCCCGCTCCGGCTTGGGCAGGCCCACCGAGGGGTCCTGGGTGGAAAGAAGTCCCGGGCTGTGCCACTGCTTCTCTGACACCTGCGGTAAAGGTGAGACAAGTCCCTGCACGGGCTGGGAGGTGTTTGGGGGCAAGAGGCTGTCCCCGCACTCGCCGCTGCTGTCCTTGCAGAGGGAAGACAGTGGCTTGCTCATCATTTCTGGTTCAGTTTCAATATCCTCTTCGTCGTTGTTCTCTCCCTTGGAGGAATCCATATCCTCCGAGGAGGCGATGTCAGAGAGGTCATCAGTAGTGTTCTTATTTGTGGTTTCGGGGATCAGGATGGGGGCGTCGTCTTCAGAGTGGGCCTTCCCATCAGGCTCCTTGTTGGGGCAGGCGCTGGAGGCCCCTGAGCCAACCATGCCTGGGTAGACACCAAACTGCTTGTAGAAGTCTGATGGGAAGTTACAGAATGCCGGGTCCACATGGCTGGGCCACGTGCCACTCTTCTGCTCCCCCAGGGTCTCTTTGATCTGTCCTTGGGCCATCTTCTCAGAAGCAGAATCTAGAGAGCCGATCACACCAGAAAGGCCCAGCTCTTTGTTTGATTGTACTGAAGGCAGCAGAGCCATTTTGCTTGCCTCACGGGCTTGGTCTTTGCAGTTGACTGTCACCCCCATGGCACTGTCTTTGCGTTTCGCTTTGCCCAGGTGGTTGGCCTGGAGATGAAGGGCCATGAGCTCCATCGAGGACGTTGTGAAAGCACAAAACAAGCAGCCGTGCCATGCGATGCTGTCTTGCACAGTCACTGACGAGCCCGGGAGGGAGGTGGCATCTGGCCGCACGGACAAGTCTAGAGGCTCATACTGAGATTTCTCAGACTTCCTCTGAGAGGACTTACCACTGGGTTTCTCCTCACCACCGTCCGCTCCATGTACTTTCATGGGAGGGGGGTCAGACAGGGCTTTGTCCTTCGTGTCCTTCTCCTTCTTCAAGGAGCTGAGGACAAAGCTATCCATGAAAGCTTGCAAGGACCCTTGGAAATTCACACCATTGCTCACAATGCTTTGATAAGCTCTTCCGATTTCAGAGAAGTGGGTACTTTTGGAAGGCAGGTCAGCGCCTTTCAGAGTGTCTGAAGGAGGCTCCGAAGACATGCTGGTGGCCTGCCCTGAGTGATCTCCGGATGAGAGCACCCCTGATGTCCACTGCTGAGAGGCAGGGCCACCTCTGAAGTCGACTCCAGGGAGCCCCTTAAAGGCTCCCCTCAGGATGTCTGGCCTGATAAACAGAGAAGCTTTGCCTGACATCTCATCCTTGTGGTCTTGGTTTGGGGGCTGCCCAGACAGTGGTCCAGCTCCATTCTGTCGCTCCCGATGGTGTCGTTCTAGGTGGTATTTTAAGGATGCTGACTGGGTGCCAGCATAGTCACAGTGGGGACACTTGTAGGGTTTCTCACCTGCAAGATTTTGGTATAAGGAAAAAAAAAAAGTGTTTATCTCATTTTGGTGTGCTGAACAAGGCTAGAAGGATCAACATTTGTCCTTTGAAACAAAGCAGCTCAAACTAATAATTAGTTAGAGAACAACTGTTTTTTAATAGAAGAATAATTCGTACTCTTAAGCTTTTTTAATGATTTTGTACCATTTGGGACTATTCAGGAATGACATACTATCTACACACAATTAGCTATCTTTTTCTTTATCTAACATGTGAAAACGGCTGTAGATTTAAAAGCTATGATTATGAAAATTAAGCATAATAATTTCAACCACAGTGATCATTAAAAGTAGAAGTTTAAAAAGACAAAGTATGTAACAAATGGGTGGTTGCAATATTTTGTGTATACAATAGCTCAGAAATTTGTTTAAATTATACACATGGAAACCATTTTTAAACCTAAAAATTTTATGGCACTGTTACGCAAGACTGAAATGAATGATTTAAGTCTTGCTCTGCAGTAAATCATGGATATAATTAGCAAATGGCATACTGCACAAGTAATTTATCATTATTTGGAGGGCACCATTCCAGACGGTCTCAGATATCTGCAGACCTACTGCATTGTTTCTAAATAAAGAACTATAAATACCGATTCTATAAAATATTAATACCATTACAGTGCATTATGATTGCAGCATGTAAAGACATATAGTTAAGATAAAAAGCAGTCAATAAAACTTAAAAGAAAATGAGTAATAAAAAGGCACAAAATATATTTAGTTTCTGTGTTTGAAATTAACATTATCTACTGGTCTTTGTAGTGCCTTAAATTTGTACTAATGGCAAACCTAATGCTCCGGTAGTAAAATGTGTAATTTACCTATAATAAGCGCTTTCTAGAGAATAAAAATAGCTTTAAAGAGTGTTTTAAAACATATAAGATAATTTTCATGAATTAAATATTTATTTAAATTCAACATCCAACTTCTATTGTTCTTTCCACGACGGGAAAGATACGATAACAGACAACTTACATCTGCCGGCATTGTGGGGTAGAGGAAGATCAGAGGGTAAACAAATGTGGATTTAAATATATTCCAAGAATTTGTTAGCAATCCTGGGTTTTTTCTAGACTTTGCAATCAAAAAGCTCACTGGAAGGAATGGGGACTCTGACAGTCCCTGTTAGCTTATTCACAATAGTATCCTGTCAATATCCACAATTATTTCTCCCAGGAAGCCCAACTACCCTCCCTCCCACCCCCTCCTCTGTTCCATTGTAAAATAGACTGATCTAAAAAGCAACAGCAAATGGCTGGTGAATGGTGTATTCTGAAGACATTTTACTGTGTCTAGTCTCAGCTGACGCCATGAATCCCAGTTCTCCAGACATAGGACATTTGAGGGCCTGAATTCCTTAAACAAGAGGACCAGCAGCCCAGGATCTGAGCAGGAGAATCCACTTCATCTCCAGATCAGAGATATTCTGCCTGCCTTATTGAAAGGGGGAAGGGGAACAAGTGCTCCTCATTCTTGCCTACAAGCTACTGAGATTTCCCTTGGATACTTCTTTATAGGTGGTCTTTCAGGCTGAGAAGGAGGCCCAGCCGGGAATCTACGTCTCTAAACATCTAGTCATCTCTGGCTAGACCAGTGATGTGGATCTAAGAGGAAGACTCTATCCCTTTTGAGGTAAAGACACAAAGGATTTCAGGGACCATTTTCCCACTTCTTGGAATCGATCTCTGTGTTAGTCTCAGACTCACTTCAGCCACTGCTGTTTGAACATCCCACCAGAGGACAGGAAACCATTGCTGGGATGGGGCATGGCTGACTCAGCTTACCCAGAAGCCCAGTGGCCAGGTGCAGCAGAAGCAGTCCCCAAAGCTTAGGGGTGGGGGTCTCGTGGAAGGAAAGCATGACTAGAATCCCAGGATCCTGGCCCATGGCTTAGTGGAAACCCCAGGGGAGGGCCCAGTGAGTGAGAGCCAGCAGAGGTGAGGCACACAGGTACTGGGTGAGACTCAGGTTGCCTTTCAGAAATGCACCTGGAAATGATTAAGTGCATCTGGCAAAGGCACTGTAGAGAAAGAATGAGCATTCATCAGCAGAGCCAAAGAGGGAGAATGTAGACTCTTAAATCCAGGCCTGAGTGGGGTGGAGGCTGCCTTTCTTGGTGGGGACTGCAGGGATGTACAGGGGATGTGTGTGTATATTTCTAAGGAACACACATTTGAAATGTGCACTGCAGCAGTGCTCCTCAAATTGTACTGTGCATTAGAACCACCAGGGGAGTTTGTTAAGGCACAAGTTCTGGGCCCTAATGCATAGCAGTTCTGATTCCCTAGGCCTGGAGTAGGGAGGACAGAAGTTGATATTTGTAACAAGAGTCCCTGCTGATTCTGATGCAGATATTGTAAAGACTACACTTTGGAAAAACCAACATGGAATTGCCTAGGGAGTTTTTAAAAGTACTGACACCTGGTCCCACCTCCCCAAATTCTTGAGTTAATTGGTCCAAGATGCAAAATGGGTCTTGGAATCTTTCAAAACTCCCCAGGTGACTCTCTGTGGAGTCTAGGTGGGAAACCTACATATACTCCTTGAGAAGTACCCTTTGAGGTGGGTTCTGTGGGACTTCTTAATAGGGAAGGCAGTCTAGACAACAGGAGGTATTTGGAGAGTCTGGACTGGGGACTGGACACCCCATGCTTCTCTGCACTCCACTGACACAGGATCCCGGCCTTGGTACCTTTGCATCCTCCACCTGTAATGTGAGATGTTGGAGCATGTATTCTCTGAGGCCTCATCCCAAACCTAAACTCACGCCAAGAGCTCAACTAAGTCTCCTGAGTGGGGCCAGAGACGTGTGTGTACATACACGTACACACCCACACACCCAGAACCGTGAAGATTCATTCACACATTTTTTGATTAAATGAACCAATGGATCAATGAACACCTCCTACCTCTCAAGCACTGTTCTTGGTACTTGGGAACTGAGTGAGGAATCAAAGAGATAGGGTCCCTGCTTTCATGGCTTTCAGGAGACGTATCATATGGTTATTAAAGCAAGCAGAATGCATGCACATGTGCGTGCACACACACACAGCATGCCAGAAGACAAAATCTCTTCTCGAGACCCACTCCTCTATAAAGTTCAAAATAGGCCTTGACCTCCACTGCTCCAGGGAAAGAAAGGTCATAGCTGAGAAACAAGAACAGTTAATTCTCAGCATTGGAGTCTCCATGGGCCCAGGCCTTGGTGAATTAGGGGCTGCTTAGTGAATTTGCTAGGGTTGTTTTGACTGCACATGATATACACAGATTCTAGGAAGCCCTCTCCAGCCATCCTGTCCCTGTTTCTGTGCTTGTGGATGGAAGAGTCCCTCCACTCTCTGTTCCTTCATATAACTCCATCTCCTGCCTAGGTCCTGAAAGGCTTTGTTTGGGTGGCTGATTCCTATCACCCCATCACCCAAATCTTCCAGAAAAATGCACCAAAGTGACATTCTCTGATAAACCCATCCCCTTTGGATTTGTGTTTTTTAAAAAAAAAAACAAAAAACCCTCAATTTTAATTTCTTTATAATCACTAAATTATTTGAATACCTGCCATTGCTCTCTATGCTGAAGCTTTTCCTCCCTTTTTCTGGGCTTCAGCACCAGTGAGGGGGCATAGGGAACTGCTTCTGAGACTAAAGCCAGCCCCTGCTGGGTGCGTGTCTGGCCAGGCACACACAAGGGACTGGAGTCGTCTGGGGTGAGCTTGCCCTCCTGAGAATCCTGAGCAGCCCACATGCTTCATGTTCCACTGGAAATATCCCAGCTGTTTCTCAAGCATTCTTTCCCCAAAGGGCACATTTCAGAGTGCTCAGGAGGCAAACTTCTCACAACATTGGCCTGCGTGGGGTGGGGGAACAACTGAGAAGAACGACCTATCAGCATAATTAACAGACTCTGAGGTGTGGTCAAGGTCTGCTCCTGCATTTGGCTGGCACAGACAAATGCTGAGTCCACCTGTGCTGAGAGCTGCTTCACAGTCAAAGCCACCGCATCTGGATACATTCTTCAACCCAAGTGCTCTGGGCTGACTCTCACCAATCCCAGGCTTCAGAACATGGCCAGACTTCTGCCAAGGATCGAGGCAGTGGGCCTGCCTAGCCCCCTCCCGATGGAAGCTGGACTCTGCCCGAGACTTGGACAGGCATTTTCCATGCAGTCTCATGGCACAGTCAACCCCAGACCCTGCCAGCAGTTCTGTCTAGTTGAATGATTGGCCACTTAGGCCATAAATGTGTCCAGATCTACCAGGGGGATCACTCAGACTGCCCCAAGCTTTCCAGGGGGTCACGAGTCCTCCAGTCACCTCCATGAGGTAGCAGTTCTGTCTAGTTGAATGATTGGCCACTTAGGCCATAAATGTGTCCAGATCTACCAGGAGGATCACTCAGACTGCCCCAAGCTTTCCAGGGGGTCACGAGTCCTCCAGTCACCTCCATGAGGCTTGGGATTCGCTGCCTTTGTGTCTGCCTGTTGTAGGGGTCACTCACTAACATGCCTTCAGAACCAGGCAGACCCCATGAGCATGCGAAACAGAGGGGTGGGGGCAAATGCATCTCCTACAGGGCAGCCGCCACTCAACTCGCACCAACTGTGGGCACTAGGACCTCTGGCTTTCTAAGAAAAGTCTCATATCCACATATCTATGTGCAGCATCTCAATTTTTAAATAACAGTGTCTACTTCAAAACTATTTCAAACACAGAGAGGGACACAGCACCCTTTTTTGCAGACTAGATCTGGACCAAGCAGCCAGTTTGGCACTTGTGTCTGGGACAAGGATGTGCAGTACTGGGCCATGCACCCACTGACCCAGGAAGCAAGTAAGGACACTGGAGACCTTCTGTGGGGAAGCCCTTCACCACATGTTAAAGGAATAAGATGTGGGCCCAAACAACGTATTTCTAGAAAAGAGAATTTTGCTAGAAAAGGCATAATAAAATAAAAAATCATCAGGTCACCATTCCAATGGGCTGATAAGATTATTGGTGCCATTTTACATTGAGCCACCTTCCCAATGACATATGGCATAAAATACATATTCAACTTTGTTTTTTTTTTTTTTGTCTTTTGTCTTTTTTCCGTGTCCGACAACGGATCGCAACCCTCAGTGTTGCCCCAGGACCGGACCGGGGACCGGCAACGGGACTGCAACCCTCGGTGTTGCTCCCGCGCCTCACTCAGCCGCGCCTCGCTCAGCCAGTGAGCGGGAACCGGTCTGTATGTGGGATCCGAACCCTCGGGCGGGAGCGCCGCCGCGCTTCCCAAGCGGCGCACTATCCAGTGCGCCACCGGGCCGCCCCCCATATTCAACTTTGGAATGTTATTGATAACACCTCCCAAGTCATTGTATCATACATTTTTAGAAATGTATGAACAGGTGATTTAATTAGTTTATTGTACCTGTTTTTACACGGTAAGTCTCTTATTACTCTAACCCTCCACTGTGCACTTGATAGGCAGAGAGACCCTCAGTGCTCCGTGGAGCTACTTTGGAGCTATTCAGAGCAAGTTTCCAACAGCACCTCTCCAAAAATAACAAATGGATTCATATTACTCTCTTTGGAAACCCCTTAATCAAGCTTTTAAGAAGTGATTCATATTTCTAATGTTATTTTTTCATTTTTTTCCTAAATCTCCAAAAGTGTTTTCACTCTTAAGTTGAGTAACTGAATATTTCCCCATTATTTGCATCCTCTCTTTGATATTTATTTAGTCTTTCTAACATGTCTTTACTTAGTTAATACCAGGAGAGATAAATATGGTGGTGCCTTTGCAGCGAAGCTTCAGTACATTAATATAAATTGTACACTAATTCCCCCAAAGCATATATATGTTGTAAACCTGAAGACTTTTCACACAGCTGCTTATTGCTAAACAGTGCCTTGTCCAGAAGGGGACAATCTGTGTCTCTAATTGCTGTCACTGAAGCCGAGATTCATTATGTGACTTTCCCATTAAAATGTGAGCATTAATTTGTATAATGAAATATCACCCACTGCAGTGTTCATTAGCCATGCCCTACTGTATACGGCACATTGTTAGCTACCTAGAAACTGTAGTTAATTTCACTAATGGATATTTCCCTACTTAGTGTTTGGTAGGAAATTTATACTGTAACATTACCTCTTAAACTTTTAAGGAAATTTAAATTCAATCAATTATTTTCCACAAAAGTTTGGGATGTCATTAAGGCAGGAAGAGCTAGGATGAGGGACTGTGGAGGGATAAAATGGGCTTTTAGTTCATCTTAGACATAGAAAAACAATGGAATTTTAATTCAAAACAAAAAGAAAAAAAGAAGAATCATCTCCTTTTGGAGATCATTACTGAGGTGGCTATCCTGTCACTAAGGATAATGACACATGTTCTCCTTTTAAAAAAGGAGATGTTTTAACCAACTCATTTTTGAACATTTATTCAATGTGCTTTTATATTTATTCGATGTGTTAAAACAGCCTGGTTACTTTACTTAGAAGAGGAAACACAGAAGCATCAACAGGAAGGTATGTGTATACCAGACATAAGGCACCTGGAGAGAGTTGGCTAACACTTTCATTTCCACCCCCGTGTATGTACCAGCCAGTGCTTGGGAAGCACTTTGAAGAGGAAAAGTGGTTTCCAAAATGGCATGAGGTGTATATCATCTCCGTGATGCCGGGAGTGATTCCACCCCACCTTCCATCCCCGGGGTCTGAGTGCCACCAAACACCACGGTGGCCATTTCCCGGCCTCACCAATTCCCTAAACTCATTTTGCTAGTGGGGAAACTGAGGCACATGGGGTCCAGGGGGCCTGGCCTCAGGCCAGTCTGAGTTAGGGGTAAAGGAGGATCCAGGATGCACAGTACTTCCCTTTTAAATCACCTGGAGGCTGCGCCAACACAACTTGTGAGTACAAGTCACTTCTTTCCTTCCTGCTCCTTATGGTGTGGACACACACTGTCAAAGAAATGTTGCGTTAATTCCCTAAAACAAGCCAGAAATGCACCAGAAAAGTAAAAATAGCAATACAGTGCAGTGGTTAAGAAAATGGGATTCCAGATTAGGCAGGTGTGAGTGACAGTCCTTAATCCAATGCTGGGTGACTCGGGTGGGAAACTTTGCATCTCTGAGGCTCGGTATCCTCCCCTGTAATGAGGCAGGGGATGGGACCTCAGTCCCCGAGGTGCTGTGAGAATTGAGGAGCCGAATGGTGTGCGGTGCTCAGCACAGTGCCTGGCCATGGGAGTATACAGAAAGTGGTAGCTACCTTCGCTATTAGTACTGCTGTTACCCCTGTTGGGTGAATTCGTCTGCGTTCAGCCAGTTGCTGTCACACTGTGTAGACACAGCCTCAGTCATGAGGCAAAATAACTCCAAGGCTGACCTTCCCACCCTGCATTGGGTGTGCAGCCCTTTGAGGGCTGCAGGGGAGAATTCTCTCAGTTCCACAAGTCTCTGTGGTCCTAGAGGAAAGGGAAGCCTGGTGACAAGAATACAGGTGACAGTGAGGGGAGCACCTCTGTGCATCCCACGCCGCCAGCACCCAGGAGGGTATGCAATGCCGGGCATGCCTTTCAGACCGACCCACCCCAACCATCGCTGAGACCCCTGGAAACACACCACTGACTTCCCTGTGCAGATCCATTCCCATAAAGAGTTTCCAAACTCAGGGCTAGACCAGAGCGTGCAGCACATCAAAACCAGATTAATAAACCACTTGTATAATTTGAGAGGGGAAAAAAACTAATGAGATTTATTTTTAATTAGTCCCTGAAATTTCATGCCTCCAAGTTTTCACAAGTGAGGGTGCTTATTACATTTCTCTATAATGGTCATTCCTAGACCACAGCCCCCTCCTGGGAAAGCCACACATAGGTGAGCCACCAGAGGGAACCCAGCCTGGAGTCCCGTGGCCCACACAGGGCTTAAGTGACAAACACACGCCCCCAGACTTTCAGGGACTGTTCAGCACCTGCCTGCCTCCTGTAAACAAAACAGATACATCGGCTCCTCGAGAGGATCCCCAAACACCCATCTTCCCATGGTGGGGCCAGAGGAGGGGGCAATGAAGGAAAGGATGAAGTGCATTTGTGGGCAGCCAATAATGCAATGACTCGGTAAGCTCAGGGGAACCTTGGGGACATCCTGTCTCCCACTGCATGTCCTAACTACATGTCTTGTTGATGCATCTCTGTGAGGTGTCAACTTGACTGGGACCTGGGGTGCCTGGATATCTGGTTAAAGATTGTTCTGGGGGTGTGTGTGAGGGTGTTTCTGGGTATCAATGTTTGAATCGGTAGACTGAGTAAAGCAGGTCACCCTCCCCAGTGTGGGTGGGCCTCATCCAATCCACTGCAGGCCTGAACAGAACAAAAGGCTGAGTAACAGGAAACGTGCTCTCTGTGCCTGACTCTCTCCGAGCTGGAATATAAGTCTTCTGTATTTGGACTTGAACTCAGACTGAAACTTACACCATGGGCTCTCCTTGGTCTATAACTTGCCATCTGCAGATCTCGGGACTCCCCAGCCTTCATAATCACATGAGCCCATTTCTTATCATAAATCTCTCTCCTTCTCTCAACACACACACACACACATGGGTGCTTCAAAAAGTTCATGGAAATATTCATATGATCTTTTAATTCCATTTTTCCACAAACTTTTTAAAGTACCCTCGTGTGTGGGTTTATTTCCTACTGGTTCTGCTGTTTTTCTGGAGAACC
This sequence comes from Galeopterus variegatus, assembly GCF_000696425.1. NCBI lineage: Eukaryota > Metazoa > Chordata > Mammalia > Dermoptera > Cynocephalidae > Galeopterus > Galeopterus variegatus. The sequence goes on along the minus strand of NW_007726684.1, from coordinate 370,433 downwards.
CTGACTGATATAATCATCTTTCTGAGCCTGCACTGACTGGCTCTGAACTCAAATGATGGGCATGTGCTCTAGAAGAGAAATTGCCCATGCCCAGTGATTGGGACCTAATCAGGCCCAGGATAAAGTTTCCACAAAAGACAACTCTAGCCTCCCCTGGGTTGGCCAGCAGTCAACATCTGCACTGGCAGGAACCAGAGTCGGGCAGCCCCTAGGACCTGACTGGCCTTGCAGGCTTCCAGAGTCCTGGGGGCACCTACCTTCAGTCCTCATGGATCTGGCTCTCCCCAGCCCCAGGTGTTTGGAGCAACCTGACTGGTGCATCTTCTCAGCTCTTCTCTAATAAATAGGTGTTGAGAAGAGCAGTAATTGAGTTAATGCAGTGAAGAAAAAAAGCGAGGTGGTTTTCATTAGTCAATGTTATATGATCAAGACTTCTAATAAAGATGGAGTAGGATAGAAAAATACAAAGAATGTGCCACCTCACATCCCAAGCAATTAAAAACTACGTATTAAATGTTGGATTTTTAAATGTGTTTCATTTAATGGGTCCATTGTAGAAAAACTTCAAACAATGGCATTTTGGAGAACGTGTATTTTTATTTCATAGACTGCTGTCCTCTGGCCATGTCATTGTATTAAATGTTGGATTTTTAAATGTGTTTCATTTAATGGGTCCATTGTAGAAAAACTTCAAATGATGGCATTTTGGAGAACGTGTATTTTTATTTCATAGACTGCTGTCCTCTGGCCATGTCATTTAGAAACACAAAGACACAAGACCAAAGGGGAAGGAAGTTTGAGCATCTCAACAACTTGAGCCCCACATGAAATCATTTATTAACAAATAATGTGATTTTGATTTCTAATTACTCGTGTAATCTACACTTTTACGTTGTCATAATGGATGTTTACTTCGGTGATTTATAACATGTAACACTTTCTGTTCTATTCAAATGCACAAGTGTAAGCATTTTCCAACTTCTTTGTTCTTAGATAAAAAGACGGATGTACGGTACAGCAGTTAGATAAAAAGAAAATTGATCTTTATCTGGTTACCATTCTGCCTTTTAAACACTGCAAATGCAGTTTTCGAGGTGTGTGTGTGTGTGTGTGTGTGTGTGTGTGTGTGTGACGTTTCCATGGCTTTTTTCATTTTCTCCCTTATTCCAGGAAGTTTCCGGAATGCCTCTGTCCATGCCTCTGTCCCACATCTCTTGGAGTCTCCAAAGACTACTGGTCACAAACTTCAGAAGTTCGTGAAGCAGAAGTTTGGAAAAATTCTTCTTTCTCAAACTTTAAAACTGCAAAAAGCATTATCCACTTGCTTCCACCCAGGTCAGGAATCTGTGCAGTGTCTACACTTACCCATGGGAAGCTGATGGGGGTTGGGGCCAACGGGGCAGCAAAGCCCCTCACTAGGAGGCACCACTCTTTCATGCTGACCCACACTCCCTGCAAAGCCAGCCTCACCTGTGATGAGCCACCACCCAGCTAGTAAGCCTGGCCCAGGGTTTTGTGTCTACGTTAAACAAAAGTGCAGCATCACAAGACACTCCTGGCCTGCTTTCCATACTCTGGAGGACAGCTCAACGGTGGTGCCCTGTGGACAGCCTCCCATGTTTGGAAGTCTGTGGGTATCCCCCAACCACCACCACAACCCAAGGGGACCCCGGCTCCAACCTGGGGAGGAAAATGGACATTGGTATAATCTGAGAAAGCCAGATGTCTGCGCTGATTCCTCTTGAGCCTTGTTACTTTCACTAATTCACTTACTAATTCACTCACTCACAAATACTTTCTCAGTGCCCACCATGAGCCAGGCTCTGTTCTAGGCACTGAAGACACAGCTGGACAAACAGACACAGCCTTTGCTCTCACAGACCTCACATTCTAGTGCCTGCAGAAAGACAAAAACGAAATATAACAAGATGGTGCGTCAGATGGGGGTGAGCACCATGGGAAAACATGAAGCAGGAAAGAAGGGGAACAGGAAGTGCTGGTGGGGTAGGGGGTGCATTGTCAGACGGGTGGGCAGGAAAGTCCTCACTGAGAAGGGGACACCAGTGCCAAACCCTGAAGGGGAAGGGGCAAGTCACGCAGGCATCAGGCAGAGAAGTGCAAAGTGCAAAAGCTCAGGCAGGAACTTGGGGACCCTTCCCTGATCTCCTGGGGAAAGGGGGGTCTTCCCATCTGCATCCAGGAATCTAGCACTTGCAGCCTGACTGCCACGCCATGATTTCTGATAGGTTCTTGTGCTCCCTGGGGAAGGGACCCCATTCCCTACTGCCCTTGACCCCTCTGTGCCACCTTGCACAGTGCAGGGATAACAGGAGGAGGGTCACGTGTTTACTCGGGCACGTGCTCTGTCATCCACCTTTCAAATGAATTCATGATGCCTGCCCCTACTGGGTGTAAGGTACTGTTGCAGGCCCTGGATTTATAGAGATGATAGCAATGAAAAAGATGGACAACGTTACCACTCTAACAAATCTTAGATTCTGCTTGGTGGAAAACAAATAATACAAAAGGAAAAAAACAATGGATCCCAACAAGATCATTTCAGAAAGTGTTAAGTGTGAAGAAAATAAAACAGGGGTGTGAGGGACATTTCAGACAGGGACATCAGGAGTGGTCTCTCTGAATAGACCACATTTAAAAAGTGACCAACTGGAGGAAGAACATTCTCCAGGTGGAGAGAGTGGCAGGTACAAAGGCCCTGCAGCGCAGCAACTCGCGTTCTGCATGGGAAGAACAGGGACAAGGCATGTGAAGGTGTTTCTCGGTGACAATGAAGATCAGTGCAGGCTGGGGCCAGGAATGTGGTGGGGCATAGTTTTCAGAGGTCTCTCTTTAGCCTGGGGTGACTCCATGCAAGGGGCAGGGACTCTGAGTGAGGAGACAGCCTGTGGCCCTTTGCCACCTGTCCTCAGGGCTGCTCTCGGTTATCAGGGAGATTTGTGGGCACCAGGTGAAGTTCCAGGTGAGGGGCTCCTCGTCTTTAACCAGGCAATGCACGCGAGGCCCATATGCACTCGATATCGCCACACAACCCTGAGCTTTATTGATTCCTTGGGAAATACACCACAATTATTTTTGAAAATAGACGGCATATTTGTGTACCCTCTGAAGCAGCTCATACTCCAATAGATAAAGTGTCAGGAGAAAAATCAAAGAAAATGGAAGTGTCCATATCTCAGACAGATTCTTTTTTTTGGTATTGGCAATGTGCAAACAGCTAGCAGAAAAGCTGAAAAGGACAAGGACTGAGAGACAGTCGGAGAGACAGGCAGAAAGACGAAGAGAAGTCCTCACTGCAAGGGACTAGTATGAGACCAAAATAAGAGAAATGACCAGAGAAGCTCAGCAGCCATTTCTCTCGGTTTGGTTAAGAGCATCTCAATTTTTCTTTTGAGTAGACCCAGTGGTGGTCACCAACCCTCCATTCATGTAGCGTAAGGGGCCCCCTTCTTCTTTCCAATCCCGGAGGTAGGTAGGTGACCCAGGCTGGGCCAAAAGCTGGTCTGCGTGACACTTTGCAGGAGCTGCCACGTTCCTTTCTACACTTAAGAGTTTGAGCTGGGTTCCCATCGCTTATACCTGGAAGACTCCTAGTTCATACAAGAGTGTGGGGAGGTGCTGCCTCAACACAGTAGAAGGAAGCAGCATGTCCTGGGGCCTCAGACAGAGCATCCTCATCACAAGACCAAATTGCATGAGAGCTACGCCTCTGCGTTCTTGGGTCTTTTGGGAGGGTGATTATTAAGCCATGAATCAGAGAGTTAGGGTCAGTGCTGACCCACGTGGTGGTGTATAGACAGGCCCATGGAGAAAGTTCCAGTATCAATGACTAACGCTATTGCAGACCTGAGCCAGGAACATGGCAGGGCCCGGGGCTGCCTCTGCCTCTGAGCTGTGCTCCTGGACACACCCAGATTTCTCACCTGTGTGTATCCGCAGGTGGACCTTAAGGTGATGGGATGTCCGGAAAGTTTTCCCACAGTACGGGCAGTCCTTCAAGGCCGAGCCCAGGCTCCTGTCGCGAAGCAGTGCCGGCTGCTGGACGCCGGCAGATCTCCCAGCCTCCTCGCCAATGTCTGCAGCGAAGGAGAAACGTTCTCACATCACTTCAGCACATGTCAGAAGTTGTTCACACCAAAACTGCTAACACCACACAAAGTTAAACATGTCAATACTACACCTGTCTATTTCATTCTTTAAATCTGACAGAATGCTGACAATTCATGTATTTTCTTGTTATTCTCTTAAATTATTTCATCTTTCCCATCATCATTTTAAGCAGCATATGGTACCTTTATATTGAACTGAATTAAACAAGAAAAGAAACAGCTGTGTCAGCAGCTGGTTTGATTTCTTCTTTTGCTTAGTTCCTATTAAATATTTTTTTTCCAAAAGTTTAAAAATTGTGGGTGTTTGTTGAATCTGATTAATTTATAATATGGACTAGCTGGATAGTTCACTACAGGATTGAAATCATATTTGCATTATAGCAAGCAACAAATGAAAAAAAAAAATGCGTCTCAGCTGAATCCCTAAGACATGCAGACATACAGCTATTTTGGGACAGGAAAGAAAATTATCCAAAACTGATCATTTCTCCCTTGTAGAGTCTTGTATCCATTGCTGGCTGGTGTAATCTCATGAAAGGGAGAAGAAAAAGTATGGAAATGTGGTTCCACAATTAGCCCATGATAAACATATAGTGACATATTCAAAGTCATGTGCAGAAACTCAGCTGCAAAACTCCCATCAACTTAGAACACTGCAGTTAAATCTTTGTGCAGTGACTTGAGAACTTCCTCTGTAAAGTATCAATACAAATTTTCCTTCCTTCTGTTATTTGTTATGTAACCCAAACCATTAGAAAATGTAATAAAATTTACATACGGCTGCCTTCTGCACAGAAATGATGGGACATGATAGTAAATAAAACTGGGAAAATATCTAGTGGTTGGAGGATATGTTATTGCAAGATCCAAGGCCTGATATCCCACTGCCAAAGAGGCAGCATCAGGGGAGCAGAACAGGAGTCAGGAATCTTCATCTCAGAGGAGGGGATGCATGGGAGGCTTCTCTGGGCTCACTTTTGCTTCCTGAGTCACCAGCCTCCCTGCAGAGCTACAGGCTGAAAGCCTGGCCCAGAATCCAAGCTCCCAGGGTTAGCAGGGTCCTTGCAGCAGCTTCCAGCCCACCCTCTAGGCCTCATGGTAAAGCCCACTCTGGGAATGAGGGAATCTTCTGGAATAATGAACAGACCTGTGAGTTCCACAGAGATCAGAATAAATAAGATCTGTACCTTCCAAGCAATGGAAAATGCAAATTGCTTTCAATCTGCAACATCCCTTCCTGGTGTTCTCTGCTAACAGGCAGAAGGGACAGACTTACAGACCATGAACAAGATGAAGGCAAACACACTTAATTCTTATTTGGATGTTTGCTCCAAGCAACTGTGGAAACCCTTTGGCTTGGAGCATCCCCCCTGCATTTGGAATATGTACAACCATATCATCACCCTGGGAAGGTTCTTTGAAGCTCACTTTTAATCCTATTTTCCTCAACTCTTCTATCTTTGAAAGAGCTGATTTGAAGGGTATAATCACCCAGCTTTCTTTTTTACTTGTAATTTTGCACAAGTAGAAAGAATAGTCTCATCCACATAAAGAACTGAGTCATTACACCAAGAGCTAGGTTTGTGGTCATCCAAATGAATGTGGCTTATTGATAAGGACAAACATACAAAAGATGGCTTATTGATAAGGACAAACACGTACAAGAGCATATTGCTAAGTCAGGTCAGACAAACGCCCCACCTACAGTCACAGCGGGGCACTCCACATCTTGAAGGTTCAGTCTATGAGGGCTGCTGCCAGAGGCAGTTTACCGATGGCCCAGAAGAGCAAGAGCCAGATGCCAATTACAAGTCAACCACACCCTACGTTTAAATAGCTGGAATGACATCTCCTTCTTTCTAGTCACCTCCCCACCTCTGCCCATCCCAACCCAACACACGCTTCACTTGCCCTCTCAGCATGACTCAGCTTCCCTTTTGCTGGGATCATGAGATCAGCTTAAAAGAACAATGAACCTGATAAAAATTCTGCCCAGTAAAGTGCTCCTTCCAACATAGTTAAGATACCCAATTTAGGTTAGGAGGCCAATCACCGGCAATTTGAATTGTAAGCAGGGCTTAAGTGTCCTGAGTGTTGGCCTCAGGAGAAAGGTAGGCAGGTGCAGACTTCTGAAGTTAAATCCCTGCAGTTCCTCATGTTCCATGAGGTGCACCTTTCACCAAAAGCAGCTTACAACTGAGCCCACCTGTGAGCAGTAGCAAGGTGGCAGCTGCCAAGCAGAAGCTGCAGGAGAGATGACGGAGGGCCTATTTCCACGTGGCTTTCAGTGAATGCTTGCCCAGGGTGCACCGTAGATGAATACACAGCTAAGGCACCGCTCCAGAATGCTTCATGGGAGAGGACAGGCTGTGTCTCGCTATATGTCACTCTAAGTGAAGGCCTGTATCTGTTTTCCTTTTATCTTTCTATCTTGGATATGTGTGGCCCAATAAAAAGAATAAATTTGTAAGATAAACAGCTTTCTTTGCAGATTTAAGAGTCTAATTTTCACTCTACACAGAAATGGGTTTTTTTAGAGGGCCAGAGGCCTATGGTGTTTACTCCTAGACTAATCTTACTAGAAAAACAAACTCTGAGCAACGACGAAGGGCAATTGTGGGTGGTCTCAGGAAGTGTCCAGAGAGGCTGAAAGCCAAGTGCTGTGAAGGCCGAGGAAGCTCTGGCCCAGTGCACACTCCAGGGCCCTGAGCATGAGTCCAAGCCTGGCAGGCATGTGTGTGCAGAATTCTGAATTTGGCCCAGCCCCACCGAGAACCTGAGAGTCTCATTCAGAGGGGAAGACACGCTGCCCTCGGAGGTCTTCCCTGCCCAGGGTACAAAAGCACTAGCTCCTATTCCTCTGCAGAAGACTCTGCAGGGTCGAGTCCCATCACTTTACCTGCTACCTCCACACAGCCGGCCAGTGAAGTGCAGTCACGGTCCTGGGTGCAGACACACCGGCCCTTCCCGGCCACTCCAGGAAAAAGGTGGTAGACAGAAAAAGGCATTGCAAAAATTATATCTGTGATCCTTTGTCAGACCATTTGTGGATTGGTATGAGCTTCTTTTTCTAATTTCCTTTTCCTCCAACCTGCGGTATTCCTTCCCTCCTATCAGACACTTTCTCCAAGTGTACTGGATAGACTAACAGTGGATGTGTGGATTAAGGTCAGCCTCAAATTTGCATCTGCTCCTCCTTGCTCAAATCTGTGAAAGGAGCAACAGTACCAGAGGCTTCAATGTCCCTGTGAGTGGGGGCATTTGGCTGCAGGCTGGGAGGCTGTCTCCTCGCCTGACACAGCCTCAGCCTGGGTATGCTCTGGGCCCCCATGTGATGGCGAAACGGCTGAGAAACAGCTCCTGTGACCTCTGTTTCTTCTATTAACCCCACTGAATAACAGCGGATCATTTCTTCAGAAATGGATGTCTTGTATGGATGCTGCAAATAATATCCCAGAGGGATACAGGCAGTATTTGAACCCTCCCAGAGTTTCGGCCGAGAACAAGTGAATTGAAACAGGCATTCAACTACTCTGCCAGCTTTCTCCTGTGCCTGCAAGCTGCAAACGAGGTGATGGATCCAAGTCATTTCAAGTTGTGTTTCAAGAAGACGTTATTTGGGGGTGAGGGGACATCAGATAAAAGAGCTTCCTAATTTGCCTTTTCAGAGTCAGAAACCACAGCTTCTGCATTGCCGTTGGCTTGTTCTAATCCTCCAAGTGGATAGCAGGACTGGCCTAGGTCAAGGTGATGTGAAGGTGCGTACCTGCCCCGAGTCCTCACTGAGAGAGGCTGGGAAGCAGGTGCCACAGCTGTGGGCTGAGGAGGAGTCAGGGGGGTAAACATGGCCATGAATCTCTTAGAATCCTCATCATCAAGTGAGCCACAAACTGGCAGTACTGGAAAGACAAAGAAACAGATCCTTAGAAAGACAAACTGCTTTTCAAAAGTTGAAGCCTAGACACGTACAAAACACTACCAGTAGCTGTCTGAAGCCATCCCTGAGACTGGCTATCTTGCTGTACACAAACATGATTTGAATTGATGGGTACCTCATATACACTTAACCTCATATATAATATGTTTAGAATGTAAAAATTTGGTTTATAAAATGATTTTGTACTTTAAAGGTATATTTTCCTCCAGGTTATCTTTTAAACACTGCACTTCTTGGGTGTGTACTTAAAATAGGCTTGTTTGCCAAAAAGGCTGACTCAGGAGTAAGAGGCAGAATCTTTTCCTTCTGGGTCCCTAATGCCTGGCTGTCCCTAGGCAAGTCACTTTACCCCTCCTCTGGCTCTTGGTTCTCAGCTGACCCAGAAGGACTGGAGCTCTGGCTCCCTGAAGTCCTGTAATCCAGGAAGAGCTCCAAGCCTAGCGCAAGCTGTCTCTGCCCACTGCCTACCCCTCCTCTGGCTCTTGGTTCTCAGCTGACCCAGAAGGACTGGAGCTCTGGCTCCCTGAAATCCTGTAATCCAGGAAGAGCTCCAAGCCTAGCACAAGCTGTCTCTGCCCACTGCCCCTTTTTTGGCCTTTCATTCACTCATCCTGGCCTCACCTTAAAGCCAAATAAGAAACTGAGGATGAGTCTTAGAGAAAGGGGAGGAAATGGCTATGGAAGGGAAAGTAAATGCTCCCTAAATTTTCCACGTACCCCATATTCCCAACTTCCCATGTGCTAAATTGAGACCAGGCATCTAGTTCTGGCCAATGGGTAGAGGAGATGTAGAGGAGAGAATGTGCCCGTGTCCCCTCTCCTCCCTGGCCACAGTCAACTTGCAACACAAGAGTTGAGACAGCAGAATCATAGAACGGACAGTGCCTTGGGGTCTCTGAGCTACCAGCTGGATGGGACCCAACCCATGTCAGACTTTGCAGGAATGAGAAATAAATCCTGGTTACTGTAAACCACGGATGTCTAGAGGGTGTTATTGTGGAAGGAGGTCAGGGATTGACTAAAAAGAGAAAACCTTGTCCTGGTGAGGACTTGTGAGTTTGTCCTAATCTTCCAGGGAGCCCTATTGACTCACAGAATGAGAGCCGTAAGAGCCTGAGATAGAGACCAAGCGGCGCAGCGAGATGAAAAAGAGAAAGGGAAGAGAAGTTTCTTTTTAAATTGTCCATATATTTTCAGTTTTCACTTTATTCTAACTGCCAGGCAGGCTTACCCTTCATATACCCAAGAGTACATTTTAGAAAGACTTCCGCTAGAAGCATTATAATGATGATGGTGATGATGATGATGATGGTGATGAAGTCCATGCAGTGAGTGGAGAGTTACCCCAGCAACCTCACGTGGGTAATGCAGCTTTCTGTATACCTGGGCACTTACTACATTTTATACCACGGTATTTTAATTTCTATGGAACTTCTAATATAGCAGTAAGTACATTTTCCCAGATGAGTTATTAGTTAATTCTGAAAGTCTGACTTATGCAAAGAGCATTTAAAAATCACAGCTCTTACTTCATTAATGAAGAAAAACACTATTTGTGGAGTCTCGGAAGAGGCAATTCAGCAGGACACTGAAAAATTGCATCTTTCTCAATGTCTTTGCCCACATATACCAGTGCTTTAAGATCTCTTCAGGGTCGAGAAATCACTAACACCTTGGAGAAAGCCCAAAGGAATGCACAGTTAGTTCCTCTTAAAAGTTTAATGCTTTCCCTTACTTTGAAAACTGAGTTGAACAGACTTGAATAAAGCAATAATCACGGTGGAAGAGAGTCCTGGTCAAGTAAAGGGCTTCTTTTATTTTTAAAAATGATTTAAAATTAATGGTATGCATAAAAATTATAACATTACTGTAAACAATTCTACTTAACTTTTGGAAGATATAACTCATGCCTTGGGTCAGTATTAATTTGGTGTCTCTGTTGTTTCATCAAAGTTCTTAGTTTTATGATGGCCATATATAGTCATGTTAAACAGTAAAGTATTAATATGGATTGGTGAAAGTATTTGTTTAAATAGAGAGCTATTTTAGAAAAGGATGTCCACTTGTGAGAAGACAACGACCAGCTTCCTTCGGGTTATTAGGAGCAGGAACTGGCTGGGCCTCACTGGCGAGCCCCAGAGCACATGAGGTGTGAGGTGGAATGTTCTCCAACGTTGGCGTTTCTCACCTTCGACCCAAACTCAAAACTGAGCAGAACTCTATTTGTTTTTGGTGAGATAGAATTTTTGGAATTGGGGAAATAGGTCATGAAAGGGCTAAAATTTAAAAAAAAAAAAAGAAAGAAAGAAAGAAAGAAAAATATAAGATGCTAGGATTTCAAATAGTTTCTCTAAAGCAACATTTTGATGAGTTAAGTGAAAATGAATCAGAAACACATGGATTAAATTTGCCTTAAAATACACAAGGGCTTCAAAGTTAAGCACTGTGGGCCAAATGTGTTTCTGGTTTTACCAAGCCCAGAGCCATTTCTGAATTGTCAGGGGAGTCTGCAGAACTCCTGTGCTGGTGATTGGGCCACCCATTGGCTCTCTTCCCTTTAGCATGGTGCACCACTGCTGTTGACAATATCCTCTATAATCTTCAGGCTGCCAGCTCTTGCCAAGGCCCTCAGGGCCTGCTTAGTTCCCAGCCTAGACACAGTAGCAAGGATGCAGCGCAGAATCAACCTGGGGCAAGACATCAGGTGTCGTGCGTGTCTTGGGTTCTGCACACCTCTCTCTTCCCTCTGTCCTGAGCAGAGAAGTAGACTGGAGCCCACCCCAGAGACCATTAGGGTGAAGCGGTGCAGAGCAACATCACCTATGAATCTGGCCTTGGTAAGAAGGACCAGGCAGGAGAGCGAGCCTGGAGAGGTACTGCCTCGGGGAGCTGTCGTCTCCAGGGAGGTAGGGACGGCCTCTGGTCACATGCAGGGAAGAGACTGGCTACTGGCTTCATTGCTCTTTAGAATAACCTCCAACCCCTGCCCAAGTGGCCCCCACTACTTTCCAGATATCACCCCTACTCCCTTGTTCTCCTGTCCTGCAAGCCTGGTTCCCAACTTAGGGCTCTTCTCCTGCTCCCTCCTCCTGGAATTCTCTTCCCCAGAATTCACAAGGACACTCTTCATTCAGCCTTTCTCCAAAGGTGCCTCCTTGAGAGGCCATCTCTAATCACACTGTCTGAAGGAATCTCCCCAAGTGCAGCTCTCAGTGTCATGGTTTCCTTGATCTGTCCCTTCACAGCACGTCACCCTTTGCAGGCTATAGTTGATTTGTGCATTGAACCGCTTACTGCCTGTCCCCTCTGTAGAATATGAGCTCCACGAGAACAGGGGCCAGTTACTGTTATTTGCTGTTATATCCCCAGCACTTGGTAGGTACTCAGCTCATAGCAGAAGCTCAGTAAATACTTTTTTGTATAAATAAAAGAATCAAAAGAGGCAAGCAACTTGGAATTGAAGTACCAAGACCAGCTCCGACATTGAGAGGGAAGCTACTTTGCATAGCCTGGGGGAAACGGCCAAGGGCACCATTAAAATACCAGACCTTCTCCAAAGCACTCGGTGTGTCCAGGAGCTGGAGTTTGATGCCCACAGAATGGGGAGGCCTGGGGGTGTCCAGGCAGGCTTCCTGGAGGAGGTGGCCTCAGTGTCTCCTAGTTCTCTAAGTAGAAGGAACCATAAATGCACAATTATGATCAGTAAGGTCACAAGAGAGCTCTTGAGAAGACAGGTTTGTTGCTGAATGAGGTAACTTCCACTACTTTATTTACTCATTTCCTGGCTGAAAAAGATCTCACCGTCAGCCTCACATAAGCATGAAGGGGCATTAATCAATAGAAGGGTACAGTCAAACAGATATTTTAAACTAGTCTATGACCCAATTACTATTATAATTATTAAAAAATATTTGTTATCCCTTCCTTTTTCCATAATTTAAATTAAGTACTTTTTTCTTTTTTTTTTTAAAAAAAGGAAACTATGGAAGCCTCTAGTTTCAGTAACGCATAAATTCCTGAAACATTTTTATATGATTTACTTAAAAAAAAACATCTCCTAGTTCTCTAAGTAGAAGGAACCATAAATGCACAATTATGATCAGTAAGGTCACAAGTGAGCTCTTGAGAAGACAGGTTTGTTGCTGAATGAGGTAACTTCCACTACTTTATTTACTCATTTCCTGGCTGAAAAAGATCTCACTGTCAGCCTCACATAAGCATGAAGGGGCATTAATCAATAGAAGGGTACAGTCAAACAGATATTTTAAACTAGTCTATGACCCAATTACTATTATAATTATTAAAAAAATATTTGTTATCCCTTCCTTTTTCCATAATTTAAATTAAGTACTTTTTTCTTTTTTTTAAAAAAAAAAGGAAACTATGGAAGCCTCTAGTTTCAGTAACGCATAAATTCCTGAAACATTTCTATATGATTTACTTAAAAAAAAAACAACTATAGCTTTTAATATCCTCTTAAGATGATTTACAGCCCCCTCCTATATGGGTGGGGTGAGGGTGGGGAGAAGATTGGAGGAGATCTAACTGCAGGAATTCTTACCTAAATGACACTAAGAACGAGGTGGACTGATCTCTTTTAAAGTATATTTGGTCACTCACCATAATTTGTGGAGCTGAGTTTTCTCCTGGGAATCATGCACATTGAAAGGAGAAAGGATGATTTGGAGATAACGCCTCCCCTGGAGACATGTTTTGCCATATTCTTTTTTAAACAAAGAAGACATCTTAAGCACCTTGCAATATCTTTCATTTAATCGTTGGCAGAAGGCAAGTCCCTGATGAACGCTGGCCTGTGCCTTTCTCTTTAACCAGCTGAGTGATCCAAGCTTTTAATATAGCCGTTCCAATTACTGTAAAAGTCATCTAGTACCTTATAACCACAAATATTGACAGTTTATTGCACAACACATTCCTGACATTTGAAGGTCACACCATACATAATACATACTCTTTTATAAAAGTGTCTGGAACAAAGAGATACATGATAAGCAATTACCTCTCCCAGCTTGTATGTATGTACAGTTCGGGGCTGGCTTGAGGTTGCATGGGAGGCGCATTCACTATTTAAAATAATCTATTAAGACAGTATGGAGGCACTCATGATGGATAATTATGAAATGGCTTGTGTACCCGTCACCGCTGGATTGGCTGGCTGGGGCGTGGGGTCTGGACAATTCTCCGCTGAGTTCGGTCACAATGCCACACTTCACCACGGAAAGCCCAGCCTCACTTCACAATAGGATTTCCCCCCCAAAGCCACTAAGCATAACAGACTCACAATAAGTTCTCGTTTTTCATATTGGTTTACATGTGGCTAGAAGGAATTTTAAAAATCCATGAGGCCCGGTTCAGAAGTCCCCCTAGCCTACAGTGGTGCCTCAGAGGGGAACTAACCACAGCTCTGGTCACAGAGCCACACTGGCCCTCCCCAGGGCTGTGGCAGCCACAGAAACCCGTGGCACTGCAGCTCTGAATTCAGCCCAGCCCAGGGGGGCATGGCTACCAGGCATGACTGAAACCCACGATGCCAAGGGAGTTCCAAAGAACTCTGCTGCCCTGGAGTCTCCAGGGAGACATGCTGAGAAGGAAGGCACTGTTCACTGTCCCCTTCTCCAAAGGCTTCTCTGTCCCTACTCATCCTTCCAGAGTTAAAGCTGACAAACAGGTTCAAAATATGGAATAAGTGGAGAGGTTTTGCCATCCAAAAGGCCTCAGGTCGAAACCAAGTTCCACCAATTCTTTGGAGTGTAATCCCGGGCAAATTACACAACCTCTCCGAGGTTCAAGGTTAGGTTTCCTTATCTGCATAACAATTCGTACCTCAAAGGATAGAATAGAGTAAGATATCAAAATCACTTAGCACAGTGCCTGGCTCAAGATATTCTCCAGTTAATAGTGGCTTTTAATATGAATATTGCCAAAGAGACACGTCATATGCAAGAATGACACAGAGGGGGCTCTCCCCACCCCACTGGCTTCAAGCTATGAAATCAGACACAGGAAGCTCCAGAATGCAGGGACATGTTCCTTTCCTGAAAAGTCCAGGTTGGAGCAGTTCCTCCAGAGCTCTAAAAACCCAGGCAATTCTCCCAAGTTAACAGAGAAAAATAATTTGGGCTGCATTGAGCTTTGCATAGATGACAATCTTTAATCACAGATGAAACTCAGGTCATTAGAATCTACACCAAACTCTCTTCCAGATGATACTAATGGCTGCTGTTTAAAAATATATATGTGTGTGCATGTATAAATACAAATATGTATTTTTTTTACAACTGTATTAAAATAATCAGCAAGCCCTCAAGATAATCAAAAGCCCCTCCAAGAGTAATTTTATTTGAATTTCCAGAATAAACATCCTAAAATTTAAGACATGGGACCAAAATGATTTCTATAAAGATGACGTGTTTATTAGCCTTAAATCCCATGAAAAAGAGCTTCCTTATAAAGAACACATTTTTGCATCTGAAAAGCATTCCTGTTAGTATGTGCGTGTTTCTTTAAGAAGCTATTCTGTTTTAGAGGGTAGCATGTAAGATAGGGCACCATGTGATCAGGAGGTTGCTATGGTAAATATGCATTTTTTATTGAAGAGTAAACAGTGGCAGAAAACAAGTGTCAATTGCCAGCTCTGAAGTTACTGCCATTTTTGAGCTGTACTGACTTATCTAGCCTTTTAATTTGAGAATCTTTACCAGCTGAACACTATCACTGGATCAAGATTTAAAATTTTTTGAATAAGTACCGAACCCTTCAATATTTTATAGTAATAAATACTTTAGTTGGCATGTAAATATTAGAGAAAAAAAAAAACACTATCCAGCTCTGCCAATCAGGCACAGCACCCAGATCTTTCTGGAGATCTGTTGCCCAGCTGGTGAATTGCCAAAGGACAAAACCTTTGGCCTTGGCTCAGACCATAGAGCAGAGAAGCCAAGGAGACAAGTGAGACTATTCCGCCATCCATTGTCTTGGTACCTGCAGACAAATGGAAACCAGAGCCGATGCCCTTCCCAGTCCAGTGTCTGTGTCCCTGGCAAGGCTGATCAAAGGGCAGTGGACTTGAGCCAATATGACTGTGACACTTTCAGCTGTTTTCACAGTTTTCCCCCTTGTAGAGATGGGCAGGAGCATGAATTTATTCCTAGTAGTTTTTGAGGCAACTCTGTTTTCCTCTGACATATCCACGTGAGTGACCTTTCTCAATTATAAATCAGGCCATGTCACTCCCAGCTATAACCTCAGCTGGCTCCCGGCCCCATCTTGAGTGGGCTTTACACTAGCTTCTCTGGCCAGCTGAAGAGTTTGGATTTTGTTCTTTTTTTTGACACCAGCTCTCCTTCTAGCCCATAAAGTGCAGAAAACAAGCACTGAGATTCTTCCTCCTCCACGCCTGGCACATAGTAGGCGTCAGTCCAATATCAACCCAAAACACACGTGAGTGAATGAATGCCTGAAAAAAACGAACTGACCTAGCTCCAGGGCCAGCTTCCTGGGTAGCAGCTTCTAACAGGAAGGTCAAGTCTGCTCATTCTTCTGTGGTCACTGATAAAAGTATCAAAAGTTGGCAAATTTCTCATAAGAAACTTTCCAGGCTCTGGGAATCCCAGACTAGTCCAAAGGAATTTTTACTAGAGACCAACTAAGCAAGATGAGTGTGTCCTCCAAGGACCCCTAGAAGGAGTGGGCAAGATTGAGCAGCCCCCCCTCACCCCCCCATCCTGCTGCTTGTGGGGGGAGGGGAGCAGCAGAGTAGTGTGTGCACAGCCCCCAGGCATGCGCAGAGACTGCCTGGCCCTCCCTAACAGGCAGACACACAGCAGCTTTTAATTTTGCCTGGAGGGGTCAGCTCAGACTGTAGAACACCTGCAAACACCCAGATTTGTTGGACTCCAAGATCGCAGTTCCAGTCTAAACTCTCTATGATCCTGAGCAAACCGCTGAAGCTTCATGACCATTAGTTTCCCTGTTTGTAAGACCGCATGATTCCATAACGGCACCTGTCACAAAGGAATCCAAGTGTTTCGTGAGCTAGAGGATTTGTAAGGCCTTTACACACTTTGACTCCTGCAGTGGTGGCATGGCCGAGTGGGAAAGCCACTGGCTTTGTGACGGCCAGCTCTGCACTCCAGTCTGGAGCTGCCACTTCTGAGCTGAGTTTGTAAATGCTTCCTAACTTTACCAAGCCTCCAAACACCGTCTATAAAATGGGAATGACAGCACCTACTTTGCCATCCCTTGGGAAAACCAAATGAGATAATGTGAAAAAAAGGGCATCTGGTAGAGGCCCCACTGGCAGCTCCCACACCTCCACCCACAAGGTTTAACATACAAGACAGTGACAAACCAGCAGGTGATGATCCACAAAATGGAGTCACCATGGGAGCCCTCCAAATGGTCAGCCCCCCGCCCCCTGCACATTCCAAGTAGGATCCACACTGCCAGGTGTCACCCAACCCCCTGTCGCAGCAAACACACATAAGTAAAACCAGTCTTTACTCTCCCACATTTTCTAACCCAGAAGTTATAGCTTATTTGGCACCTGTCCTCCAAACAGGTGAATAGGTGAGGGGGTGGGGAGGAGGAAGGCCTGGGGGGAGGTGGGGGCTGGGCTGACAGGAAGGAGAGATGCAGAGAATGTTGCAACAGCTCAGGCCTCACCATCCTAAGCTCCATTTTCAAGATGGCCCTTGCTAAAGGACCGTGAGGAGCTGCCTGACAACACCTCCGCAAAGCACCCCATTCGTCCAGACGTCTGGCAACTCACAACTATGTAAGTCACAGCACCCTTCAGTCCTACATGCAAGAGAACCCCCTGCCCAGCCCGTGCCCTGTCCCAGGAAGGTGCACCCCAATATTGAGAAAGAACTTTAGAGCTGTGTGCTGTGGGCACTGTGCAGTGACTCAGAACTGTGATGTGATTTGAGGGACGTTGCCTCTAATCCTTACTGGAAACTTACCTCAACAGTTCATAAAGAAAACCATGGAGATGCTGGGTTTGTCCAGGTCATTCCAAAACATCTTAAGAATCCCTGAGCCATTGCTGCTGGCCCAGCAGATGAGATGTTTCTCCTTGTCAGACCTCAGAATCTCAGTACATACAACCATGGAGATGCTGGGTTTGTCCAGGTCATTCCAAAACATCTTAAGAATCCCTGAGCCATCGCTGCTGGCCCAGCAGATGAGATGTTTCTCCCTGTCAGACCTCAGAATCTCAGTACATAGTGTTCCCTCTTCCTGAAACACAAACCCCAAATACCAGCCTCAACCCCACGAGCTCCATCTTGCCTGGTCAGCCCCACTCATTCCTGAGGGTTCAGCTCCAATATCACTTGGCTGGGGAGATGTTCTCTGATCCTCCAGATGAAGTCAGGTCTGCCTGATCACCCCAGCTACCTTCAGGACCCTATCAGAGTTTGTACTTAGTGTACATGTGTGTGATTAATATCTGTCTCTCCCATTAGTCTATCTTCTCTTTAAAGGTTGGGATGGGGTCTGTTTTTCTTACTCCTGTGTCCCTAAAACCTCCTGGCACAGAGTGAGTGCTCAATAAATACTGGTGAGTGACCAACCAAATGAATGGATGGATAAATGAATGAATGGTGTTGGGGAGAGCTGGGCAGCCTTTTTATGGTAGTGCAATCTAAGGAGGCTGACTTTTCCTTCTAAGTGCTTAACTAGCCTCCTTCCTCACAATGTGGGACTTGGCATGGAGTCCAGGTGGCCCGGGTCTGTGAGGGAAGAGGCTATACCTGGCTCTCTCCAGGAAGAAAGGCACCTTGATGCAGGGAAGTCTAGGTTCTGTGAAGCTGCAGTCCCCACTCCCTTGTCATCTTGTCAGTCCAGCCCACGTCTCCTGGGGCTCCAGGCTGCTGCTCCTCCAGGCCCTCCTTGAGAGGGCACAGGTTTCCCACCACCGGAGCATGACCCTCTCGGAGGAGGAGGAGGAGAGCGTGGCTTGGTCACCAGAGCCTCATCTGCCCCCCTGTGCTGCTCAAGGCTGCTCACCACTCCCCCCAACACAAAGCACGGCCAGGGCCTGATGTCCATGCACAGATGTAGTTCTGTTCTGCATCAAGGCTGGCGAGTCTTAGGAGCCCACCCCAGAGCTGGGCTGGGGGAGGTGGGTGGTGTGATTTGGGCAAACAGGACCTCAGGATCCAATGGGTGGAGCGGGTGCGGGCCTAGCAGTATTACTGGGGAGGAAAGCAGAGTCCAGGCCCCAGGGCAGCACATCAGGCCACACGTTCTGCCTCGGTACTCTGCTTGGTTTCGGAGCCTGAGGAAAAAGTCTGCCCAGACATATGTTCTTGAGAGTGTCCCGCCACGTGGATGCTCTGTACACACTGCTGGAATGAGGCAGAATACTCAGTTTTCCCATCTGTGTGGTGCTTATTGGATGTTTCTCCCCCTAACCATGAAACCCACCTCCCCCAGGCTGTCCCATCACCTCCCCCACCCCTGCACTTCCAGCCCCCTTCCCCAGCTCATCCCTAGTCGGGCACCACCCAATAGTGACTGCTCAGGCTCCCTTCCCCAACAAAACTTGTTACCGTGGCATCCCTGGACTCTAGCCAGGTCCCCGGCACACAGTAGGCACTTAATAGATATTTATTTATTTACAATTTGACAAGGCACACAGTAGGCACTTAATAAATATTTATCGAATAAATAACCACAATTGACAAGGCAACACCACCTTGCTCGATTAGATACTGGTGACTTTTTCTTTCTTATGGAAAACCACTTTCTCAGTTCCCTTTGGAAGACCTTCCACACTAATATTCAAAGCAGTGCTGCATACACAGTGCACACAGTCCTATGATGCTAATTTCTATCCCATAGCTGAGAGAGACAACTAAATGTTACAAGGTTATTCAAAACTCCTGCCCCTTATCCTCTGGCTTCTCCTTAGGGGGAAATTGCACGGGAATACATTTCCTCATCTGTATGTTAAAGCACGGTTATAATCCACCTATCATGATTGCAATTTTGGGAATCAAAACGGAGATCCAAAACAGCAGTGTGATCTACATTTTAGCCACATATATTATAATAAATTAAGTCAAAGAAAGAGTTCTGCATTAACTATTGCTCTATTCCTCTAATACCCTATAAGAACACTGAAGCCGCCCTCCCTAAGAGCTCGGCCCTGCCTGCCTGCTGCCCAGGGCTGCCACGTTGCTAGTGCCCCACTGCCTGCAAAGGGAGGTTACAGTGCCAGCTTCCAGGTGATGGAAGACCATGTGCTTGGAGCCTTGACCAGATCAGGCTTCTGCAGCATGGGTCCAAAGACACCCAAGGCCACAGAGAAGCTGGCCATGGTCATGCAAAGTTTCTGGAAAGAAGCAGGCAGTGTGGGCAGCAGGCTGATGGGCGGGAACTAGACTGACACTGGTGGACACAGAGCTCAGGGGACCTGGACAAGGGACGTGAAGAGAACACGCTGTGCCCAAGACCTTAATGACCTAGCCCAAGTGCTCTTCCATTCCTGGGCCTCTGTTTCCACTTCTGTACCACATAGGGGTAGGGCAGGGCTCTCACTAAGATTGCAAAGGCCCAGTCACATAGGGTTTTCATGTGCTAAATTTGTTTTTAACGTTTACAAACTTGAGACATTTCACTCAAGTGTGGTGGGGGTGTCTGGCTTCTCCTGAGCAACTGTGTTATCTTCCAACGCTGGGCCCACAGTCCCAAGGAGCAGTGGCTGTTGCAGCTGAGCATTGGGTGTTGACTCCCCACCGGCCCCAGCCCCGTCCTCACTCCCTGGCTGCCACCCACTCTGCAGGCGTCTCTCTGAACCTGCCATCTCAGCCGAGGTGATCCCGGACACCCTTTCCACCTCTAAAAATGGCCTTAATAACCCCAGTTGAGCAAATAAAGCAAAAGCCTCCAGACTAATTCTTGTAATTATGATGGGTCTATTATTTCAAAGCCAGCAATGATTGTGGGGTCAGGTACTCAGAGGAAGAGGGAGAGAAACATCCTTTAAAGTGATAGCAAATATCCTTTGATTCTTTGCTATAATACCAAATTGCATCCAGAAATGCTGAAACGTGTGCTCAGAACCTTAGTCAAATTTCAAAGAGGCCTCAGGAGGAAGGGCAGTGATCAGAGAGAAAGATGGAGCAACCGGAGAGACAGCCAATTTAAAGACCATGTCCCAGGACTCGGTGGCTGGGCCCGAGCCAAGGGGATGGTGGCACACTCTCCACTGCTGTGCTGGCCTAGGCATCTCACCACTCCTGGCCTTCACCCATCTTCTCCAGGCTTAAAAGGTCCCACCTTCCCTTCTCTGCCTCCTCAAGTGCTTCCTATCCCCACCTGGCTCCTGTGGCCTTGCCTGGCCCCCCCAGCGCACCCCACCCTCTGAGCCTTTTCTGAGCACTTCTGCACAATGACATGCTGCTTTGGATTGCTCACTAATTTTTATCATGTGATTTGATTCCAGCCTGCTTACCAAGGGTACCCCGTGGGTTTGCCTGTCTCGTAATCACCTACAAGGCCGAGCGAAGGGCTGGCCCACAGAGTTACTCAATAAACACATGTTGGTTGACCTTTCCATTGTGAAAGACACCATTATTATCTCCTCCAGGGCTTCCTTCACAGGGTTTCTTAGAGGAGAAAGATCTGACCAAGTGACTGCAAACACTTTAAACTTTCTGGCCTCGTTTCTGGATTAGTTTGTGCCCCCAGTGAATGGTCTCCTCTTCCAGTAGCTCCTGAGATAATTCATACACCCAGCAGAAGTTCATGGAGTGCTGCTCCATGCCAGACACAGTGCTATGGAGACATACGACAGGCCAGCTCCATGCGTGGCCGCCCAGGAGCACTGCAGTGGGCAGTGGAGGAGGCATCCGGGACTCTCCAGGCTGACATTCGCATCTTGTAGTGAGGTGCACAGTTCTCTCCATGGTCCTCCCTCATCTTACAGAAATGAGGCCACAGCAAATATGCCAACAGAACCCACTTTTCCTTGCCCCTCTATAGATAGATCTCTGGGCCTCTGTGGGGTTCTCAACGGGGTCCCTTCCTGGACATTCTGGTTTTACTTCAGGAATCTTCCATTAAGAAGAGGAAGGCCACAAAGCAATTTCTTGTCCACTTCCACAACATCCACCTTGGATTTGAGGCTAAGGGACAAAACCAAGAAAGCTCTGAGGCTTTTGTCAATGGCACTCGAGGGTCTTTACTGCTCCTGGGGTCAATGGCAAAGCACTTGCTGAGATCCTAATTTGTGCCACAGCATGAGACACTTCCAATGAGGAAGATGAGAGGCTGAGATTTGCACCCTGAGGGGGCTTAACACACACAAGGGAGGACAAAATAAATATACAGAACATAACAGTAGTAATAAAACCTGAACCAATGTTAACATCAACAATAACAGCTATAATTGCTGTCATGATAGCACATTTGACGTGCTTTCCATGCATCATCTAAATCCATCCTCACAATAGCACTGAAGGGTAGGAAGCATTATTATCCCCATTTCACAGATGAGAAAACTGAGGCTGACAGAGGTTGAATGACAAGACCAGGCTAACACAGCTAGTGAGGGCCGAGGCGGCTGGAGTAAAGGCTGCCCACAGCTGCCGAGCATGAGATGGCGAGGGAGGAAGCAGAGAGGGCAGCTGCTATGTGTGGGGGCGGAGATGGGAGTTTCTCCTCAAAGGAGGCATGGAAGCCCAGCTTGGAGGGGCTGGATGATGCTCTCTAAAATCAAGCAGGAGAGCCTGGACTTGGTGCAGGAGAAAACTATGCCCCAAGAAAAGCCACAGTAAGAGCAGCAGCCGTGGAGTCCTGCCAAAGGGGGAACTGTCCCTGTAGATAGAGGTAGGGACCCTGGGCCTTCCCCTCTCCCAGCCACTCTTCTATTTGGTCACCTTTCTTTGCTCCAACACAATCATGCCATTTTTCATCTCATTGCAAGACTTTTTGACTCCCCTGCAGGACCTAGGGACTCTGGCTGCCAAACACTGCTGTCATAAAATCATTATAGAAAACAAACCAGAGAGAGCTCATATGCACCCAGCA
>NW_007726684.1:330811-343311 GCF_000696425.1 Galeopterus variegatus | reverse complement strand
TGCGTATACCTTATGGGGGGAATCATCATGTTGTATACCTTAATATACAATAAGATTAAAAAAAAATCGGTAACTCGACTTGACAGTTTTGCCCTTCTGGGTTCAGTTACTCTTGGAAGGGATTTCAATCCAGCCATTTAAAATGACAGCACACACACACACACACACACACACCCACAAACTGGATCACTAGGGAAGGGCACAGTGATTGTTTAGTTCACTGAGTGTTATGATGAAGAATAAAAAGTGGACTGGCAGGACTCGATTCTTGAGGCTGGCCTGGCCTCCTTCAGCAAGGGCGTTTTATGTCTCCCACGCCAGGGACAGCATAGTTCCTTGTCACACACTACTTATAAATTAATCCAGGGCTCCCTTCCACACCTGGCCGGCCTTAGCCACCCTCCAGTGCTCTCCGTGTGCTGCAAAGACTCACACAGTCTCATCCTGTGTAATTAAATCAGGCTGACACCCGTGGTTCTCCACCATGTGGCCGCATACTTAATTATGCTCCCTTGGGGCAAACTTCATTTGGATCTCAGTTTTCTGTTCAGCAGAATGGGGCCCCAGTTCTTTGGACCAGGTCCTGGTCACAACAACCCAGGTGGTGGGGCTGACAAATGTAGAAGGTAAGAAGAATGATTGGGAAGAAAGGTCCTGCCCATCTTCACAGCCACAGACCCCATCTGCCCCCTGGATGGGCCTCCCTTCTGGAAGCCTCTTCTCCCTCCAAGGCCATCCACACAAGGTCTGCAATTGCAGCAGAGGATGCCACCCCATGCTTACACTGTGGCTTCCTGCCTCTGGTGCCCGTTTGTACCCTAAGCTTCTGGAAGCTTGGGGCAATACCTAATACCTTTGGCTTCCATGGGCAGTGGGTGAATGGCCAAGTTAAGGGCTCTGGGGACACCGGCCCTGAGAGGACTGGGGGAACAAATGGCTCAATCCCCTTCACTGGGCACTTCTCTTTTCAAACTGTTAGGGGTACAGTGCCATAGCCCTGTTCCACTGGAAACAAGCTATGGTGGACGCTTTGCTCATTCTTTCATGTAATCTATAAATATTTACCACTTATCTCTCTCTAAGTTCTAGTAATATATTGAAAAGTGAAATAGACAAGGCTCCTGCCCTCATGGACCTTGAAGTCTCCTGGAAAAGAAAGACATTAATCAAATGATGACCCAGATAACGAAATGTGATAATACCTAGGAAGAAAGAAGTAAGGGCAATTCTGGGTTCCCAATGCAGACGACTCCAAGGAAAACTTCAGCTATTACCTGTTTTTCTCTTGTTATTTTCACCTACTGGATTTAAACAGCTACAATACTTTAGCTTTAAATGTTCATATTTGGTATAATTTTAGCAATTTCTGCTTTTGCTGCCAATGAAGTCTTTAATTAAATAATCATACTTGAGATCAAATACATAGGATAAACAAGTCTAGAGATCTAATGTGCAACCCAACGACTACAGGTAATAAAACTGTACTGTATTTGAGTTTCATGCCTAATGAGTATATTTTAGCTACTCTTGACACAAAGACAAAAAAAATGAATAATAATGTGACATGATGGAGGTTAATTTGCTTCACTGTAGTAACCTTTTTATTATCTATGCATATACCTTATGGGGGGGAATCATCATGTTGTATACCTTAATATACAATAAGATTACCTTCAAATGATGTCCATCTCCTTTGATAATGATTATCAAAAAAAGAAAAAACTACGCAAGTTAGCGAGGGAAAAGCACAGGCTAGAAATCCTCCTGAGGGCAGTAACAAACCCACCTCAGCTCAGCTGTGTTGTTGAAATGATGCCGTCTCCCAGTTTCACATTCATTGTAAGTTCTTTAACAGAGAGTTCTAGGACCCCTCTGGTGCTGATGTGAGGGAATATTCTGCCCGGGGAAAGAAGTGCCTGGAAAAGCTTCTGTCTGAGGAAATGAACAGGTTGGGGTGGAGTTTTGCTTGTTTGTTTGTTTGTTTTTGGCAGCTGACCCAAATGGGGTACAGGAACCCAAAACCGAACACTTGACCTTGATGTTACAAGGCTGTGCTCTGACCGACTGATCTAACCGGCCAGGCACCTTTCCTTACAAGGGTGGTCTGCAAAGCCGGCTGGGGCCTGGATTGCTCACAACTGGATGTTTTGATGCCTTTCTCCACAACAGAAGTAGTTTCTCTGTTTGGGTTTGGTTTTACCTGATTATAAAATTAATACACAATAATTGCAAAAGGTTATAAATCAAAGGCATGCATGAGGAAGAAAAATATCAGTATTAACTCTTCTACCCTGAGATGATCAGTCTTAACATTTTGCTTTATATCCTTTCCGATTTTTCTATGAAAAAATGCTTATCTAAGTATATTTTCATTTTTACAAAAAAAAGGATCGTATTATACAAACTGGTTTTATAATCTGCTTTTGTCACTTAATAATATACTGTCAATATTTTGCATGTCAAAAATACAGACCTATTCTATCATTTTCAACAACTGCACAGGATTCCTAGGTAAAGGAATCATAGTTTCCTTAACAGATTCCTCTTTGAAGTCTATTTGAATTGTTTCCAAAATTTGTTCATTATAAACTTAATTTCAGTGAATATCATTGGTCAACATCTCTGATTATCTGATATATATGTATATGAATAATTACATAAAAGAGGAATTGCTGAAACAATGGATAGACACGTATGGGAGGGGGCTTTTGACATGTTTGTCAAATTACTCTCCAGAAACTTTATGTCAATATGAACACCTACTGGCAAACTAAGGGACTGTCTGATTTCTCCCAGTCTTATAGACAATATTCCTTATCAGTCTGGTTAATCTTTGGGGGGTCCAAGGAGCAAATAAATCAATGAGTACACCAAAACTATATTTAAATTGTTTTCTTTGATTGCTAATCTGGTTAAAATATTTTATATGCTTATGGGCCATTTGTTTTTCTTCTTCTGGGAGTTGCACGTTCATGTTTTGAGAATCATATGACATCTTCATCAGAGATGGGTGTGCTGAGTCAGGGCTTCTTTGGGTCTCAGGCTTCTTGACAGTAAATGCAGATAGTAGAAATGTAAGCTCCATGAGGGCAGCAGCTTGAATCTCTGGAATTTAGACCTGCCTGAGAGAAAGTAGATGCTTGGTGGGTAGATATTTACTGGAAGAGGAAGAAAGAAGGAATGAAGGAGGGAAGGAGGGAAAGAGGAAGGAAGGGGGAAGGGAGAGAGGGAAGAAATTGTGTCTACCTCGTAAAGCCCTAGAAGAGGTAATCCTTGTAGAATGTTATGTAAGTGCCTCACACTTAGTAAACACTCGCTAAATAAGAGCACTTAGGTGGCCAATTTTTTTCTTTGGGTTGGAGTATTATTTTTCTTATTGATTTGTAGGAACTCTCTACACTAAAGATATGAACTCCTTAGTCACATTTCCTAACTGAATTTTCTATTTTTAAAAATATAAAGTTTTTCCTAAATTTAAACATTATATTTGTTCGTTAAAAAAAAAAAAAAAAAGCCAAGCCATACAGAAATATATTTTTAAACTAATAAAAATTGCTCTCAATCCCACTGTCTAGCTGGCCAGGGAAGAGAAAGAGAAAGCCAAAAAACCAAAAAGGCAAAGAGACGCTTTGGCCCCAGAGAGACGGGGGGATGGGAAAGCTGCTGGCTGGTGACTGCCCAAGCTCCTGACCCCAGCCCACCCAGAGTGGGGCCACGCGTCTGTCTGCTGGCTTGGCAAGGGGTAATGGCAAGCTCTTGTCTTCCTCAAATTCTCTTTTTTGCTTAAGCAACTTTGAGAACCTTCCTATTATTTGCACAAAGGATGTGGACTGAGATACTCTCATATAATTTTCCATAAATGGAATCATACCCTACCTGCTGTTTTGTAGCCCACTTTTTCCATTCAACAATATGTCGTGGGCATCTTTCCAAGTCAGTAAATACAGGTCAGCCTCACGCATTTAATGGCTGCAAAGATTTCCATTACTGTGCTTTGATTATTGACCATTTGTATTTCTTCTTCTCTGAATTGCCTGCTCATGTCCTTTGACCATTTTTCTATTGGAGGATTTGTCTTTTTCTTATTGATTTGCAAGAGCTTATTTCTTTGTCCCAGGAATATTAACCCTTTCTTTCTCATATATGTAGCAAATATTTGGTCTCATATTGTCTTCTGCACTTTATGGTTGGGTTTGAAAGGGCTGTGTGTGTATGTGTTGCTTAGAAGTATTTTATTTTTATACAGTCAAACTTATTCAACAAATATTTATTGAGTACCACAATTTGCCGGTACTGTGCTAACTGAAGAAGTAAGATGAATGGAGGCAAAATCTGTCAACCTTTACTTTTAGAGTTTCTGATTCTAATGTTATGATTCAGCAAGAGCACCCCTTTCCCATGATTATAACAATACTTACATTTTCCTTTAAGTCTTTATGTGTTTCTGTTTATTTTTTGTTTTGCATTTAACTCCTTGCCACTTTGGGGATTTATTTTGGCTTAAAGAGTGAATTAGAAATTCAACTTAAAATATAAAAAAAGAGAGACAGAGAAAGAGAGCGACAGTGTCCCTAAGCTCATTCACATGCCTCAGGGACTTTATACCAGCATCTCCTGCTCCCTTGCTGCATGCCATCCATAGGTACAGAACTTTGATATGCAGCCTATGCCCTCTTAGTTTGCTGGAGGGGCACAGAGCCATCTTAGATCTTTGGTTCTTTTTCCTAAGAAAATAAAGTATATTGAGAAGATGTGTGTCTCTATTGGCTAATTCGATTAAACTTGCAGGTCCATGACAAATCCCCCCCATCCCACTCATTGTGACTCTCTCCCATTAACCTCCTGGCTGCTCCCCAGGGAGGCTTCAACCAAACTGGCCCTCTCTCTCCCTCTGTGGACTTGGCCTGGCGGTATGCAGTTTGATCTCTTTGACCACTCACCATTTCCCTTGGAGTGCCTCCTGCCCTGGTCACCCCACTCCCACCCCAAGTTTAAGGGTACCTACTCTCCTCTCCCAGATTCTAGCTAGCTAACAAAAGCCCTTCTCTCCTGCACTCTCAGCCAGCCCTGCCCCTGTTTCAGAACATGCAGACCAGGGGTGCAATTTAGATCAGAAAAGCTAGATTTGCCAGATTCAGGACAGACAATTCAACCTACAGGTCCATTCTCATTTAACCTCCAGTGCTTAAGGAAAACAGCTCCATTCTCCCTGGATTACATATAACACCCAAGGATTGATGTTCATCTCCTGGCATTTGACCAGCTGTCCTTCAGGCAAAGATCTGTCAACCTACAGGTCCATTCTCATTTAACCTCCAGTGCTTAAGGAAAACAGCTCCATTCTCCCGGGATTACATATAACACCCAAGGATTGATGTTCATCTCCTGGCATTTGACCAGCTGTCCTTCAGGCAAAGATCTAGATGTGTCAACTTGGTCCATGAGCTGAAATACTATAGTCTACGGTACTTACTGAATAAATTCAGTTCTTTTAGACCTTGCTTTCCCTCACCCTTCACCACTGCCAGAATGCTCAGCAGTCCCAAGGTCTCTCCCCTGGACCCACATCCCTGGGGATCCCATTGCACAAACTACCTCCCTTCAGGACCTGAAACCAAATAAGATGTGCCTCATGCCCTGCCATTGGTGTGGTCCTCAGAAGCTCTGTGAAAGATACGGAATTACTGTGAACCAAACTCTATTTTCCCACTGACTTATGTGAGCATTTCAGGCATGCATTATTCTCAGTATTGACTAGTCTTTAAGAAGCAGCGTCTCCAAACACTTCACTTTCACAAAATGAGCTCCTGGCTGCTCAGCTGATGGAGAAGACAGGATCCAGGTCCATTAGAGGAGTTCAAATATGACAGGAGAGACCAGCACATGAACAAGTAAAACACAACCCATCATGCCAGTGAAGATAGGAAATAGTTTTCAATGGGAATCTAGAAGTAAACACTTTTAGTATCTGGAAAGTTTGCAGTGGTTCAGAGCATGAACTACGATGTCAGATAATCATGGGCTGAATCCAGTGTCCACCATTTGCAAGTGAGTGACCTTAAACTTTTGACTTTTCCAAATCTCAGCTTCCTTTTCAATGAACTAGGAATGATAAATCATGCTTAGCACTTAGGGATGTTTCTGGACATATGAGACAAGGCAGGAATAGGGCTTAGCACGATATCTGGCAAGTATTAAGCTTTTAGTCAACATGGGCAGTGGTGGTATTTGTTCTTATTTAGTATTCAATGGTTGATCCCTTTAATAAGGCATGGGGTGGGTGGGAACCTTTTCATAAAGTAGATAATCAGCCCCTGATATGCACTTTTGGGGTCTGAGACTCTGTACCCGGGGTGAAAAGGCCGAACCTCTGTGTGACATGGTTAGACCTTCCTCCACATGTCTTGATCGGTGCCCAATATCACCAGAAGGAGAGTCAAACAAGCTCAAAGCTGACAGGGAGTTTAGAGAATGGCCTGCACACTTCCATTGTACAGATGAAGAAACTGAGGGTCTGAGAGTAAGAAAGGTCCCACAGCAAAGGAGTAGCACTGCTGGAATAAGAACCCAAAGATTTTGCCTCTGAGACCCATCCCACTGTATCTCACTGAGATTTGTGCATCAGGAACAAGCTTTGGATCGTGAGAGCCATAACCAGGCCTCTTGCAGGAGTAGCCTTTCCTGAGACTGCAATGTCGATTGGAACTTAAGCCCATCCCAAGAAAGCATCTGCTCTCAGGAGAATGATTTAATATAACCTAAGAAATTCTTTAGAAAAACATTAGCTTCTCTGGCAAAAACAGCTGGCCCAAAAGGTAGGCTTGAGAGTACTCCCGGAGGAAATGCCATCTTGGCTTTGGATTCTAAAGACCCACAGTGGGTGGGGTAGCTGGAGGGGACCACACACTTGGACCTGCAGATACCCCTGAGGTCAACCAAGGGAGCGACCCTTCACCTCATCTTCTCTGCCCACCACCCTTCCCTTGCCCCCTGCCCACTGCACCACAGAACATGAATTTCCACCAAGCCCTTGCTGGATATGAGTTACTTAAGATCAAGAAGAATTTGAGTCCCCAAAGACCTTTCTCCTCCTGGCCTTGAGATCAAGGAGAGCTGACAGAGGTCATGTGTCTGGAGACATTCAAATGACTGCTCTACAAAAATAAGTCAATCACAGAAAACTTTTAAAATGTATAAGACACATCATGTGTAAATGATGAAAAATCTACAATTTGGATGTTTGAAAATGAAATATAAAGTCATATTATTTAAAAATTGTGACATCCTAGCAGTCCACACGTGTATACATATACATATGTATACACACATATAGATAGATGGGTGGATGGATAGAAAGGTAGATAGATAATGTCTCTTTTATCTGAACAGATAGGCCCTCAAAAAAGAGCACGTATTGTATATAGGAACATGTTTTTCTATTGATTGTGATTATATTATTGGAGATGAGCTCTTCTGGGAAGAGAGGTGGTCTTTAAATATATCAAGCAACATGTAATAATGCAGCAATTTATTAAGATTACATATTTTAAGTAAAAATTAGAATTCTATTTCAATGGCATCGGGAAAAAAGCAGAAGAAAAAGAAGTACCAAATATGAGTGAAAAATAGCCAGGCTTATTTTTATTCTTGGCACTGTAACCTAAAGGCTCACATGAAAACAGCAATGACGACTCAGCTGAACAGCCTGGAGCAGCCTGGAGCTGCTCCTCAGCTTCTAGCTGCCTGCTCTCCACTCGCACCCCCTGCAGAGTGCCCAGCAGACTGCAGCCGCAGGCCTGGAGGGCTCTAGCTGTGGGACTTTGGGCAACTGACCCAACCTCGTCAAGCCTCATGTCCTCCCCATGAAATGGGCACCCTAGTACCCCCCTCATCCAGACAACAAGCACCAAGCAAAGGACCCAGAGCCCGGAAGGCAGCAGCTGCTGAACTTTTTATTTCCTATGCATTCATTTCTCTCTTCAGCAGCTAATACTTTTCTATAAGCGGAAGAGGAATGCAATTTCTCCAGTGATTCAAAATACATGAGTAAATGAGCAAATGGAGGTACACACCCAATTGATTACATATGGCTGATGGGGACAGGGCTGAAAATACAGTATGTGAGCCTTCTGGGGTTGTCTCTTGAATCCAGTCCCTGCTTAGGCCTTACAGGTTGAGTCTCTGCATGACGAGCATGGGAAAGTACACACACTCACAAACACAACCACATTCACACTCATATTTCACACTCAAACACGCTCACACACACTTTCACTCACACACTAAAGTGGTCTCTTTTTGGAAATTAATGTCTTGAAGTAAAGTGGACCTGAAGAACCCAGAATCCTGTGACATCCCCTGGAGCACCCCTTTGCTTTCTGCTTTTAGGCCACTCTGGTCTAGCCCCACTCCTGGCACACGGTAGGAGGGCAGGAGCAGCAATGGCTCTGGAGCTTCATCATTATGGCTCTGATAACGTTAGGGATGTAAAGTCACATTTAAGTGCCTCCACTTTTAAAAAAGGAAGAAAAAGTGGGCCTAACTCAAAAGTCTCCTTTGGTGATAAAGATTACCATGCAACAATAGAGGGAGACGTGTCAGACGCTGTCCCTTTCTCATCCATGCAGGATGCGTCCCCCTGCATGCTGGGTTATTGTGAATAAGGAATGACCCAGCCAATGGGAAGGCTGTGCATGTTGTGATAACATGTAAATGCACTAGAAAGGTCACCGGCAGAGTGATCATTACCATTGTGCAACTCTGACCAATTTGCCATTCAAGAGCATCATTGATGACTCAAGCCGTTCACAGGGCCTCTTAAATGCACACACCCGGAGGCACACTCACCACTGATGGGCATTGTGGCTGCCAGTGTCACTCAGTGTGCGTGTCAGCACCTGCAGACACTGCTTCTCTGGCATTTCAGGAGAGCAAGGTAGAGGGGGAACATTGTCACTGTTTGACCCATATTCTTCTGCCTTGGAAAGAACAACAAGCCTCTGAGCCAAGTCCCCCCAGTGGTTCCTGGACCCTTGATCTGGAACTGTCTGTGTACTTTGGGGCTAAACACATTCACCTGTAACCTAATACAGACGAAACTACACCAGTCTCAGTATGCACAGGATAGTGGCAGGGCATCCCTCATCTCCACTCCCATGGTGACCCAGCTCACCATAAGGAAAGCACCTACTCTGGGGACAGCCTGGGACAGTCATGTCACCTGTGTCCATGAAGACCTTAAGCATCTAGTGCATTCAGAAGGTCCAGAACTGTGCTCCCTGAGCCTCCATCTCTACTGTTAAATGTTATTTCCTTACTGTTGCCTTCTCCCTACATACAGTTCCCAGAGCAATGCAAGGAGCGATTTGTTCACTCAATTACCAGACTTTGACTGCAACCCTCCTCTATGCAGCTCCCTCTCCTGGAGTTCACCAAATCTCGGCTCACTGCTCAGTCTACTGTCATGGAACAAGACAAGCAAGCACATGGATCATTAGATGGCCCCCTCCTTCCTCCCCAAGGAGGAAACACTAAGCCTTAAAGAGATGTTTGTAAAGAAGCATGGGCATCCCACGGAGTGACAGGGTGGGTTGGTGGGACAATGAGGGAAAGCTTCATTCAGAGGTGGCAGTGCAGCTGAGCCTTAAAAGATGGGTAGAAATTTGACAAGTCAAGAGGGCAGAGAATATTGCAGAGACAAATGGAGGGTATGTAGGAATAAGGTATTTCCAGGACGGCCCAGAGTCCATCACATGGGTGCAGGGTATAGGGAAAGAACAGTGGGAGAAACAGTGAGAAAGGTAATGCAAGGCCAGGTGTTCCTTACACCTGGAGACCAGGTTCCCCAGGAACCTCAGGAAGTACACATTTCTTCAGCATATGCATCCAATCAACATGTACTGGCTGCCTACTATGTGCCAGGCATTGAATGCATCCTGGCAGCATTATGGAAGTTTCTGGCAGAGCAGGCAAGGGACAAAATTCTCATTACAACTAAATCCTGATGCTTTTGACTACGCTTGCAAACATAAGGCATGCTGCCCACTACCAAAACCATCATCTAAAAGACTGGCCTCCCCACCCCACCTCAACTGGAGTCTCTTGCTGTGACTTCTTGTGCTTTCTGTCTTCCTTCTGTGAGTCACACTTCCTGCCCACTGTCCCAACAGCAAATCCCAGCTGAGTGGACCCTTGGAATTAAGAGGATTTTTTTCAGAGACCTCCATGAAGAGTGCCCTGGGCTGAGACTGAGTTTCACTTCTATCTTGGCTGTGAAACCTAGAACAAATCCCTTCTGCCCTGTGAGCCTCAGTTCCCCCTCTATGACACAATGTATCCGCATATTATCTCTCCATCTGATGATTCTATGATTTTATAGACCACTGCCTTCCTCTCCATTTGATACACCAACATGCTTACTTGTTTGTTGAGAGACTGACTTAGTTTCCTTCCAGAACTCCTTGCCCATTCTCCTTTCCTAGAACGGCATGGGGATCCAACAATTGCTTGTTCATTGATTTATCCAACAGGTATTTATTAAATGCTAAGTACCACATACTGCTCCAGGTAGTATCTCCAGGAGACACAGCAAGCAGACAAAACTTCCCTCCCGCATGGACCTTATCACCTTTTCTGAACTGTCACAAAGTCTTCCCTTGTGGCATCTCACACACCTTAACCCACTCTTCAGAGCCAATATATCACTTGATTCACACATCTTTCTATAAGGAGGCACTGCAAGCAGTAAACCCAATTAAATAATGTAATACATGAAGTGCCCATAGTTTACATGGTTTGACCAATGCCCCAATACTACAAAAATAGCTAAGCCAGGACCAAGGTCTTCTTGGCCTAACAGCTTTTGGCCATAATGTGTAATCATACAAAATTACCATAAAACCCATGCCGATATGCTTGGTAGAATATTGTTGAAGGGACTTCTTTGGGTTCTGAAGGAAGGCCCTCAGAAAGGCTCTAGAAGTTAACTATAGGCTATGCCACTATCTCCTACTCTTGTGCTGTAGGTTAGATGGAAAGATAGAAGGATGAAAGAATGGAGGGATTGATGGAGCTGACCTACTGCTAGAAACTGAGCCCTAAGGCCATGTGGGGTGAGCCAAAAACATCCTCATTGCTTGCACTTTGGAAGTCAAATAAAGTCCATTATCACACTCTCTAGACAGATTTGTCCCAGCCTTACCCAGGAACCTTCAAAATCCAACTTGAAAAAAGAGAAAGGGCTGCATGAATCTCCAAGTCAGAGCAAGATGCCTGCAACTTTGCAAGGAGTCCACTGCTTCTGAGAATGACAGCTGCTCCCATAGTGCAAACGGCACTTGTTGGGACACTGACATTAGCTTTAATGGCCCAGTCATAACTGTGCATCCCAGGGGTCTGCTAGTCTTCACTGCTTCTCTGTCTGCCCTCTTTCTGTCTGTGCAGATTTCCAAGCCAATTTTGTTCTCCATTCAGAATCAAGTATTTCAGTTTTTCTAAATAATATCTCTACATTCAACTAATTATTCATGTGTTCCGGATTTTTTTAGGAAGATTTTTTTGATTTTAGTAAAATAGTCAAATAAGCGGAAAGGGATATGGATGAGGAGAAAGGTACAGCAACCCTAATGGCTTCTATCTGTGCAGCGATTGCTCCCTCCGTGGGTCTGGGAAGACTTGCAAACTCCTCAGGTATAAGGAGCATCACAGAAACCTGAGCTCATCCTATAATGAAAGTGCCTAATACATCATTTCTGCCTAATGCTCAGTACCCAGAATTTCCTGGAGCCCACAGAGACATCTTACCCAGGACCTGGTGCTAGGGAACAGCCACTAAGCTGAGTTTGAGCATGATTTGTTTTTTGTTTGTTTGTTTTTTTCCCCAAAGCATCCGGGACTTCTATGACCAAACATGGCCAAACTTTGATGTATTTCTAAAGGACAGAGATGGTTCCAAAGAAATCTCAGTCCTACGGCAAATGCAGCTAGTGATATGAGAGTTTGAATTTCTACCACCTGGATGCTCTAAAAGGTTCCAAATTATGTATTTGTTTTCCTTCTTTCTCTTCATCTATGTGTCTATAAAATGAGCCTTTTAATCCAGCAAAGCTTGTCACATTTTCAATTTCTGTGCTAAGTAAAACAACAAAAAGTAAATTAGTGTTGCATATGTAATGGACATTAGAAAAAAAGTCTGAAGGAAATTCTATTAAGCCCACTGCCTGGTTACCTCATTCTCAACATGGGCATGCCTGTTTCTAAAGCAAAGCCTTACATTTTCTCTAACAAAGGTTTGACATGCACTAAAATGTCATCTAAAGTTGCCAATAAATACTTACTCACGGCTGGTGACTAGGCTGGAGAGGAAGGTTTAGTTACACATGTTTTCATTAGTACACATACAGAAGAAAAAAATTTCTAGTACTTAAAAACTAGTCATGACGGCTGCCCAGAACTATGTGCACTGAGGGATGAGCAAAAAAAAAAAAAAAAAAAAAAAAAAA